>NW_027506714.1:0-32987 GCF_021521415.1 Bidens hawaiensis
GTCGTTTTTTTAACCCAATTGATTAAGTATGGCTAAAGGCAAGTTTAAAGGCAAGCCTAAACCAACAGGTAGTCAGTTCTCTAGTATTGAAGAGATTGGTATGTTCCTACACTCTTGTGTTCGTTTTGATTGATGTTATTTAAATGTTTAATTTATATGCGTAGCGGTTTGTATTTCGGAGCGGATCCATGCTCTTTTGCTTTTTGAATTACTTTTCGATTCATACATGTAGCATTTTGTAACTAAAATCGTGTCTTGAATGGGCCAGTCAGTCGGGCATCTTGTTTTCTCGGCAACCTTAGGTTATAGTAACAAGTGAAAGCAAGATTAACACATGAGGACTTTCATATAAAAGAATTAAATGTTGGAAATATATGGTCTTCTAGATCATTCATTAAAATGATATAAAAAGTCACCATTAATTTGGTAGTTACATGATGGATGATAATTACATAATATGAAAGGACTCTTACCCTTTGATGCCTTGTATGTGTATAAATAGAGATATAATAGAGCACCATATAAAATCACTAATACATACAATCTCCATCAAAACTAAGGCATCTAAAGGAAAGTAAGAAAGACTAGGATCATGGCTTCATCCTCTTCCAAGATAACCATTCCTACAAGTAAGTATGGTTAATAATTTGTTTATCTAATGTACATGATTGAGTTTACATGTTAATAGTTCTTAATATTGCTTATGTTCTAATGATATAATCAACATGTGATATCAGAGTTATGTTGATTATATCACTCAATCATGAGATTTGATTTCATTTTCTTAATATTTGGACAAATCGATTTTATGTGAATACATGATAAATATATACTGAAATCATAATTCCTAAAGTTTCAAAAGTGTTGAATTATTAACGAAAGCTTTATCCATTCCTTATGAACATGTAAATTTCCTTTTAGACAGTTGATGGATGTTATTGTTTTTTAAGCCACGAGAAACTAATGGTGTTTTGATAATAAAATTAAAATCTATTTATAATTTTGAAACTGTTTTTTTTCTTATATGAACTTAATGATTTGCTTATGTGTTAATCAATTTTGTAAATTAACTAGTATTAAGACCCCCCGCGTTGCGGGGGTGTGAAACCAAAATTCCTTTAATGAAAGTATTAGAATACTCATAAACGCTAGCTCATTGTGGCTGCAACTAAATTGCCATGTCAACACAAACATAGAAACGCTAGCTCATTGTGGCTGCAACTAAATTGCCATGTCAACACAAACGTTGTGGTTATCATTTTTGGAGGATCATCATTGCCTCGATTGCGTTGACCTTCAATCATTTATAAGTCATTTGAAAACCATCAATGTCCTTAACTATCGAGAAACATATTTATGCTAAGAATTAAACACTAACCAAAACACTCTTTATATGAGCTTAGGCTCCCTAACATAGAGAGTGTATGTATACAGACATAGTGCATTAGTTATAATATTGTGAAAGGGGGGGGGGGGGGGTATGGTTAACGGGCCAAACTCGACTTTATGTTTTATCGGTAACCGATTAATTCGGGTTATGCTTTATCTTTTAACGGGTCGATTCGGGTTATGTTTTACAACTAAGGGAGTAACAGGTCATACGTTTTTATGTTTTACCCTGTAATTGTACCAAATCAGATCATTTAAGTGTAATTGTAAAAATATGAAAAACTACTTATGAAAACAAACCATGCAGGGAGTACATAACAAAAGAACATCTTCTATTAATATGTCCAAACCCACAAAACACAAAACAAACATCTCTTTCACAGGGTTGAATACCTAATTTCGAGTAACAAAAAAACAAAACACAAAACCCACTTTAAACAACTATCTCTTCCCGAGCAACAATAATATTAAGCTAGTATTATTGATAAAATACCTTAATTTTCAGCAACATCGCAATCATGGCATCAACCTACAACAAAACATAGCCTAATTAATTTATAACCATAAAACATATGAAGAATCTACTAATTAGAAACCAAACTTTGATCCAACAACTAAGTAAAATTTTATATTTCTCCTCACCATCTCCAAATGTTTTAATTCAACAAAGATTACCACCAATAATCAATTACATCAAAGTTTGAAACAAATTCCTTTTTATAGTTGTTAGACACTTAGAATGCTCAACCTTATTGTCTTCTAGTCCATTCTCTCCTCTAGAGCTGCCAAGGTTTAACCACGTCACCGAGTTTGATGATGTTAAGATATGGGTCACAAATGTCAACAATTTAACTTTAGGTTCAGATCGTATTCATGGCTGCAATCGAACAATTTCCACGCCAAGAGTCTGTCATCATCATCGCCCAAAAACCCGAAAGGTGTAGCACATACGCCAAAGCATTCTGTCAAACACCTTATGTGCAACGTACATAGGCTCAGAAAACCATCACGGCCTTTCTTAAACTCAAACGGGCATTTCATCGAACACCTCGTGTTGTGGTTTTGCCAGCAACGGCGGGTCAACACCTCGACAGTCATTTCATCGAACACCTCATGTGCAACACATCTAACGGATGCAAACGTAATAGCCACACTGATGGATCCTACAAAGAGGGGCCATCGATTGAACCCATACCTGCTTGTTCTCTAAAAAGTAAAGATATCATTTTATCAACACAGAGAGAGAGAGAGAGAGAGAGAGAGAGAGAGAGAGAATTTCTCCAAATGAAAAAGAAGGCAGAGAACATGAAGAGTGACAGAGGCAGAGTAAGTGTAACCCAAAGAAGGCATTGTAAACGGTATATACCATAATGCACTACATACAACTCTTAAAGCAGAATTTGCAAGAAACAGTAAAATTGTGAGTTGATTAGAAGTTGCAAAATATAATATATAATAATTAGAATTTGAAGTCACAAACAAATAATTTTATAATATGGGGATTGTTTCATATGCTAAACTATTTTCCTTTTGTGTGGCCCTGAATAGTTAATAATTTTTATTTTTCTTATGCAATCCATCAAGTTAAAGACAAAATTAATTCCACATATCTTTTTTTTATATATAATATACAACCTTAAAGTAGCGTTTGGTATGTAAGGATAGAGGACGGAATGGAATGACCTACTATGAGGGAATGGAAAATAGTGTGTTTGGTTGACCAAAGGAATGGAAGAACCCATTACCTAGTCCATTCCACTCTCTCTAAAATACCACAATTTCATTCCATCCATACCCCATGTTTTTTCATTTCATTTCCTCCTTCACCCTACATAACCTCAACCACCCTCCCAACAACACCACCACCCAACATCAACACCCACCACCGCCACCAACCACCGCCGCCACTGCCACCCGCTACCACCATCGCCGTCCACCGTCGCCACCAACCACCGCCATCGGTGGCAGCCACTCAGCACCGCCAGCCGGTCGCCGCATATATCAACCATCACCCCACCATCACACATGCCGCCCACCGTCACCGCTGCCACTGCCACCAATCACCACCATCGGCGTCCTCCGCCACCACCACCCACCTCCACAAACCATCGCCATCAGTGCCAGCCACCCACCACCTACAGCCACCCGACGCATCCATCAATCATCGCCCCACCATCACACACGCCGCCCACCGTCATCGCTCCCACCACCACCTCCACTGTTACCGCCACCACCTCCACCGTTACCACCACCGCTCCCACCACCAACACTCACTACCATTTTAATTTTATTTTTTATATTTTTTTTCTTACCTACCAACAATACAAAGTAATGATTCATTTCATTCCAATGTGGTAACCAAATATTTCATTGGAATGGTAATAACCCATTCCATTCCTTTGTCCATTCCATTACCACGTTCATTACATTCTATCGTCCATTCCATTACCCCATATCAAACAGACCCTAAGTTTCATGTGGATTTTGTTTTAACGTGTCATGCAACATGTTATTTTGGCCAAAAAAAAAAAGAAAATGCATATTTTAATTTCTTTTTGGTATATTTAATTACTTAAGTTTTGATGCTATTATTTGAAATTACGTTGGTCATATCTATCATGAAGTATTATGTAATTTGAAAACTATTTATGATGAAAAACAAATCATTTAAACATATAAATAAGCCATTGTATGATACATTAGTTTAAAGTTGTTAGATTTGTTTGCATCACTAATGACATAAATTAGTTTAAATCTATTAACTTTGATGATTTGAATGATCGGACCAACGGGAAGTTATTCAAGTTAGTCAAGCATGAAACTTATCTAATATATATTGTCAACCAATTAACCTAACGGCTAATTTTTTGATGGTATATATATATATAGGCATAACATGCATAAATATACACTTTTGCCCAACTGTGATGTGTATATTTATGTGCCAAATTCTTTGTTTTATGTATATTCATAACACTTGAATGCTGGTCAAAGCCAACGCGAAACCAACATTCAAGTATAACCATACAATTATTTGTTCATAATACTTGAACATCGGTCATAACCAACGCGAAGCCAACTTTCAATTAGAGCATTATTTTTTATTCATAATATTTGGATATTGGTCAAAGCTAACACGAAGCCAATGTTCAAATAAAATTTTTATTTTAACCTATTATGTTGGTGTTGTGATGGGTTTTTATCTTCAACGTATTAATTATGTCTGTTTTATTTTGATTACCACATTATTTAACTCACTTCAACTCTGCCACTTCTGCATGTATTAATCTAGCATCCACCATCACTCCAAATTTTGGAGTTGAAGTTCTGACTGGGGCAAACTTTGCCTCATGGAGGGACTCGATAAAACTTATTCTTCGCATGTTGGATCTTGATTTTGCTCTGAGGCATGATGCTCCCGCTACTCTTATTGATAAAAACACAACGAAACAGAAACAAGAGTATGAAAGGTGGAAAAGATCTAACCGAATGTATCTGATAGTAATAAAGAATTCCATCTCAGTTGCTATCAGGGGAGCAATGCTTGATTCTGAAAATGCTAAAACTTGTCTAGACTCAGTGGAGGAACAGTTCAAAGGATCTTCAAAAGCACATGCGATCACTTTAATTCTGAAGATGCTTACTTTAAAGTATAATGGGGTAAGTGGTGTGCTTGAACACATAATGATGATGAATGACATGGCTAATAAACTCAAGAGCTTAGACATGGAAATCAGTGATGGTTTTCTAGTACAATTCATTATGATCTCTCTTCCATCACGTTTGATGCTTTCAAAATTAACTATAACGCTTAGAGAGATAAATGGTCAATGAGTGAGTTGATGGCAATGCGCGTGGATGAGGAAGAACGTTTGAAGTTAGAAAAACCAGATGTTGTTCATGTCACCACTACCAAACCATTAAAGAGGAAGGGGAACTTTAAAGGGGAAAGCTCCAAAGTCCATAAAGCTAGTACAAGTGCAACCCTTAGCTCAAAAGCCAGATCCGTAAAACTTAGCTGCAAATTCTGCTGTAACACGGGGCACAAGCAGCGAGATTTCCCTAAATTCAAGGAGTGGTCAGTTAAGAAAGGTAACCATCTATTTATGAAATTTGATTCCTTTAATATTAATTTTCCGATTAACACATGGTGGGTTGATTCTGGTTCTATGGTTCATGTTACTAACTTTATACAGAGACTCCTTACAATCCGGAGGCTAGAAAGAAACCAAAGGACAATTAGAGTGGGAGATGGTGACGAATTAAATGTTGAAGCTGTTAGTACCATGCAATTAATAATGAAAACTGGTCATTGTATTAAACTTTTTGATACTTTGTATGTACCGCGAATAACTCGGAATTTAGTATCGGTACCAAATTTGGATAATGACGGTATAATGTTTTGCATGGAAATGACAAAGTCATTATTTTTTTAAACTATCATGTCAATGGTTGTGGTTCTATAGAAGGAAGTCTCTATAAGTTAGAACTAGATGATCAATTTTCAAAATCATTTTTATCATATAATGTGAATGAAAACACTAATAAACGAAAACGAGATTTGGAAACGTCATCCATGTTGTGGCATCAACTTTTAGGCCACATTTCACGAGATCGAATGTTAAGACTCGTAAAGGATGAAGTTCTATCAAATCTTGACTTCTCTGATTTTGGAAAATGTGTTAAATGTATTAAAGGTAAAAAGACGAAAAAGAATAAGAAAGGTGCCACCAGGAGTTCAGGAATCAGGATTCTTAAAACTCATACACACTGATATTTGTGGCTCTTTCTGTCCTGGAATAACTGGCCATACATCTTTCATAACTTTCATAGATGATTACTCTCGTTACATGTACTTGTATTTAATCAAAGAGAAATCTGAAGCACTTGACATGTTTAAAATCTTTAAGGCTGAGGTTGAAAATCAACTTAACCTTAAGATTAAGGTAGTCAGGTCAGATAGAGGAGGCGAGTATTATGTCCGACATACTGACATTGGTCAAGCTCCCGGTCCTTTCTTTGATTTTTGTAAAGAAAATGGGACCGTGAATCAATTTACCATGCCGGAAACTGCTCGGCAGAACGGTGTTGTCGAGAGAAGAAATAGAACCCTTAAGGATATGATAAGAAGGATGTTAGCAAACTGAGATATTCCTGATTTTTTATGGACTGAGGCTTTAAAGACGGAAACTCATATATTGAATAGGGTTCCTTCTAAGTCTGTCCCTAAAACTCCTTACAAGATTCGGACAAGAAGGAAACCAAGCTTAAACTATATGAAAGTATGGGGTTGTCCTGCTGAAGCTAAGCTTTATAATCCTCATCAAAAGAAACTTGACATGAGGACTGTCAGTTGTTTGTTTATTGGACATCCCCAACATTCAAAGGGATTTAGATTCTATTGCCCTTCCCACGTTGCTCGCATCGTAGAAACTCGTAATGCTGAATTTCTAGAGAACTCTAAAGTCAGTGGGAGCAGTATAAGACGAGTCTTTGATTTCCAAGAAGTGCAAGAGGAGGGGGGATGGGCTCATCTGCGAATTTACCTCCTATTACACCTCTTGTACATGACACTGCACCACTTAATACTCCACATATCCCTGTAAATGAAGGCACATCAAACACACAAGAGCAAGTCCCTGAGACAACTACTGAAACTGTTGAACCTGATAACCAACTAAGGAGGTCGTCACGGTCTAAACGGCCGACAGATTTTGACGATTATGTAACCTACCTTAATGAAGCTGATATGGATATAGGAAAATGTAACGATCCATCCTCTTATAAAGAAGCTATTAGCAGTGATCATTCTTCTGAATGGAATAAAACTATGATTGATGAGCTTGATTCCATGAAACATAATGACGTTTGGGAATTGGTTGAATTGACCAATGGTGTAAAACCCGTAGGTTGTAAATGGGTTTACAAAACCAAGTTAGACCCAAATGGAAATGTCGAATGCTATAAAGCAAGATTGGTTGCTAAAGGCTATACTCAAAAGGAGGGAATTGATTATCAAGAAACCTTCTCACCAGTATCACGGAAGGATTCCTTAAGGATTGTAATGGCATTAGTATCTCATTTTGACTTAGAGCTACATCAAACGGATGCCAAAACCACTTCCTGAATGGAGATTTACATGAGAATGTGTTCATGACTCAACCTAAAGGCTTTAAACTTGAAGGTAAAGAACACTTAGTCTGTAAGTTAAAGAAATCCATATATGGGTTAAAACAAGCATCACGTCAACGGTACTTAAAATTTGATGAGGTGATGTAAAAACAAGGTTTCATAAAAAACCAAGTGGATCAATGCACCCATCTCAAAATTAGTGGGAGCAACTTTGCTATACTTGTCCTTTATGTGGATGATATCCTTTTGACAAGTAATAGTCTAGATTTGTTGCATGAGTCAAAGCAATTACTTTCGCATAATTTGACATGAAGGATCTCGGAGAAGCTTCTTAGGTAATAAGCATCGAAATACACCGAGATCGAGCCAATGGGATATTAGGACTTTTTCAAAAGGCTTACATTGGACGCGCTCTTACACGATACAACATGCAACATTGCTCACCATCAATAGCTCCAGTGATTAAGGAGATGTTTTTGGTTCTTTTCAATGCCCAAAAACATATGTGAGAGGGTACAAATGAGGTTGATACCTTATGCTTCAGTAGTGGGAAGCCTGATGTATGATCGAGTCTGTACTCATCTGGATATTGCATATGTTGCTGGAATGCTAGGTCGATATCAATCTAATCTTGGCCTAGATCATTGGAAAGCTGCAAAGAAAGTGGTGCAATATCTTCAAGGAACGAAATACTATAAGTTGACATACAAAAGAAAGGATGACTTGGAAGTAGTGGGCTACTCTGATTCCGAATTTGCGAAATGCAAAGATGACAAGAAATCAACTTCGGGGTACATTTTTATGCTACCAGGCAGACTAATTTCATGGAGGAGTCATAAGCAGCAGTTGACAACAACCTCCAAATGATGGCGGTATACGTTGCGGTGTACAATGCAACTTGCCATGGGATGTTGCTAAGAAACCGCATTACCGGACTCAAAGCTGTTAACTCCATATCACGGCCGTTGAAGATTTACGTGACAATTCAGTTACTGTGAGTTTCTCGAATAGTAAAAGTTCGAGAGGAGCTGGTTTGTATCTTGATACAAAGTATTTGTTCGTAAGTGAACGAGTAAAGGAAAATAATCTTTGTATCGATTACATTAGTACAAAAGACATGCTTGCGGATCCGATGACTAAAGGTCTACCACCCAAAACTTTCCAAGAAATAGTAACTTGCCATGGGATGTTGCTAAGAAACCTCATTACTGGACTTAAAGTTGTTAACTCCATATCACAACCGTTGAAGATTTACTGTGACAATTCAGCTGCTGTGAGTTTCTCGAATAGTAACAGTTCGAGCGGAGCTGGTTTGTACCTTGATACAAAGTATTTGTTCGTACGTGAACGAGTAGAGGAAAATAATATTTGTATCGATTAAATTAGCACAAAAGACATGCTTGCGGATCCGATGACTAAAGGTCTACCATCCAAAACTTTCCAAGAACTAGTGACAAGGATAGGTTTTAGTAAAGATATTTTGTAATAGCATATCAAGTGTGCATTATTTACTAATGTAATTTCCTCGAATATTTATTTTGTCTATAATAAAGTATATGCACACTTAATGATCTATAGACAAAATTGTACAAATTAAATATTGTACAATAAGGGTTTATCATTGTCATTTGGGTCTTACGTTTTATATTGATGCTTTAGTATGATTGTTGGGGGTCTCGAATTAATAGATATTCGAATGACTGTAACTATCTACTTCAGTTTCAATGTGAAACTTGATGAGTGTTCTAACGCGGCCAGAATAAATACTCATCATAAATTATCACTCGACCAAGTGGGAGAATGTTGGAAATATATGGTCTTCTAGATCATTCATTGTGGTCTTCAGATCATTCATTAAAATGACATGAAAAGTCACCATTAATTTGGTAGTTACATGATGGATGTAATTACATAATGCGAAAGGACTATTACCCTTTGATGCCTTGTATGTGTATAAATAGAGATATAATAGAACACCATATAAAATCACTAATACACACAATCTCCATCAAAACTAAGGCATCTAAAGGGAAGTAAGAAAGACTAGGATCATGGCTTCATCTTCTTCCAAGATAACCATTCCTACAAGTATGATTAATAATTTGTTTATCTAATGTTCATGATTGAGTTTACATGTTAATAGTTCTTAATATTGCTTATGTTTAAATGATATAATCAACATTAAATACTTACCACAACATTTTAGAGGTTTAGTTTTAATCAAATAACTTTAGAAAACAAACTATACCAAATGAACATTTTTAAAATATATTTTAATAATTATGTATGAAACAACGTAAAAATTTATCTGTATCATCAAGTAGACAAACAATAACGTAACACATACATTATTAAATGTGATATTTTTATTACAAATAAAAAGTCATTTAATGACATACAAAAAGTGTCACAAGAAACCAAAGAACTGCTAGTAAAGAACCTTGTTGGAATGAGTGACACAAAAAAAAATGCTACCACTAAAGCCTATTAGTGGCACTTTTCTCGTCTGCCACACCAACTTTTCGGCTTTTAGTGGCACTCTTTTTGTTTGCCATTAAAAATATTTTGGACTTTAGTGGCATTTTTTCCATATGCCATTAAAACATTTTAGACTGTCAGCGGCATTTTTATTCGTATGCCATTAAAATATTTTTGGACTTTTAGTGACATTTTTTCCATATGCCATTAATAACACTTTGGACTTTCAGTGACATTTTTTTCCGTATGCCATAAAACATTTTGGACTTTCAGTGGCATTTTTATCCATATGCCATTAAATTTTGTTTGGACTTTAGTGGCATTTTTTTCCGTATGTCATTAATAACATTTTGGACTTTGGGTGACATTTTTATCCGTCTACCAACATAAAATAAAAATAAAGCCATCAAATATAGAAATTATAATATCTTTACTACAACTAAAAGTTCAATCGCATTCTAAACACACACCAATCACATTCCATAAGCATATTATATGTCAAATAACTCACAAGTCAAGTCAAATATCAATCATATAAAAAGGAAAATAACAAATATTTGAATAAAAACTAAAAACTTTACCACTTGCTAACCTCTTTGAAACATCCTAAAATTTTAATGATGAATAAAGGAAGTTATGTTTAGTGATTTCGCGGGATTGATTAATGTCGGGGAAGGAGCGGGTCTTGAACTTGGATTAATTGAGATGGGTTAAATGAGAATGAGATTTCAGGGATATAAATACCCCCAAAATCCCAAAATATCTTCATTTTCCCCCACTCTCCTAAACACACACATACACACACACCAAGCACACCCCAAAACCGCCGCCGGCCGGGCCGAGAAAGAAGGAAGGATCGAGCGAGGTCCGGGTAAGAGAGAAAGATTAGTGGTGATACCAAGATAAACGAAATCCAAACAAGCTCAAAAGGTATGATTCTTGATCTTGGAAGTTTAAAGATCCGAGCTTTTAGTGTATAAACGACCGAAAATGGTCGGGAAGTGTAGTGGGTGGTATTGAACCTTAACAAGGGTGTTAAAATCGCCCGAAATGTTGATCAGAAACCGAAACAGCTGACATCTGGGCAACTTCGCCTTCAAGCGATGAACTTCGCCTGCAAGCTAAGTTCGCCTGATGAACTTCGCCTGCAAGCTAAGTTCGCCTGATGATAAGTTCGCCTGAGGTTTAACTTCGCCTAAAGCCAAGTTCGCCTGAGGTTTAACTTCGCCTAAAGCTAAGTTCGCCTGAGGTTTAACTTCGCCTAAAGCTAAGTTCGCCTGAGGTTTAACTTCGCCTAAAGCCAAGTTCAATTAGAAAATAAATTAAAAACCTAATGAAAAATGTGTTAAGACAGTTAATGGAAATAAAATTTTTCCAAGCTGACCTGGCAGCTCGACCCCAGCCAGGGGCTCTGCCCCTTGGACCCTGCTAGAGGCTGCCGCCCCTAGACCCCGCTGCCAGGGGCGCTGCCCCCGGACCCCCGTTCGTTGTGGGTCATATAAATATAGAAATACATTATGAGAAGTGATAGTTAATTGATACGTATACTTGTTATACAGTCAGCCGTGCACAACTGAAGAAAGGGATTACGATTAACGGTGAACGTAACCGTGTTCAGGTGAGTTTCTAGCCCCATTTATGTGTTATGTTTTTGGGGCTGTGTGCATACTCAATATGTTTGTTAATACGCTTATCCTAAGAGATAAGTGTATGCCTTATGTGAATAATGTGAAATGTATGAATGATGGCTTGACGGTACGTGAACGATCTTCAGATATTGCACGTACTGTCAGGTTGTAACGCTAAGTTAAGGTAAGTATGATATGTATGCTTATGTGTATGAATGTGATAAAGTTAATAAAAGAAGGAAAGGATGGTTGTATGGTTACGAAAAGGGTACCGATCCCTAATAATACTCGAGGTATGATGTATGGTTGTATGGTAACGAAGAGGGAATCGAACCCTACTAATATTCGAGAACTAGGGAACCGAACCCTACTAATATTCGAGGAAAGAGGGAAACCGAGCCCTAATAATACTCGTGGAAAGAGGGAAACCGAGCCCTAATAATACTCGTGGAAAGAGGGTACCGAGCCTTAATAATACTCGAGGAAGGAGGGTACCGAGCCCTAATAATACTCGAGGAATGTAGGGCGTAATGCTCTTTATAACGTAAGATATGAAAGTAAGTTAATACAAAAGAAGGTAAGAAAGTAAGAAAGTATGAAAGTAAGAAAAGTATGAAAGTAAGAACGTAAGAAAGTATGAAAGTATGAAAGTAAGAACGTAAGAAAGTATGAAAGTATGAAAGTATGAATGAAAGAATATAATGTTATGTGAATGGTATGATTATGTGATTATCTAGAACTCACTCAGCGTAGCTGACTTTTAGTATGCACGCAGGTGAGTAGGATGAGGCAGCTCGCTTGAGGAGACACGTGGCACTGAACAAGAGCCTGGCATCTGAAGACTTATGATGTTTTAATTTTAATGTTTTAATGTGAAAAACAAAGGATGTTTTGAGGCAAGTTATGGAATATTGTAATGTTTTATGAAAGTTTTATATTCCGCGTAAATGTTTTAATTAACTCTGATATTTAGAACTGTGTTTATGAGTAAATCCAACATGAAAGTAGGGTTACCGGTAACGGGGCCTTACACTCTTTCACCATCTACAATCTTCATGCAAGGTGCCTAATAAACAAAAATAAAAACTTTTCAATATGTAAATAATATGGACACTAACTTGTGTAGCATACTTAATTATTAATCTAAAATCGATAATAGCCTATTAAAATCAACCATCTCAACGCTTGCGAGCTTGTGAAAAAGCTAAACTAGCCCGAGCCTAAAAATAAACTCGTTCTATAAATGAGCCCAAGTTTCTTTTTTGAGCGTGAGCCGGCTAAGGAGGCAAATATTTTTATTATATATGTGTGTGTGTGTGTGTGTTCGTCAACCGGTTTCGTTTAAATGGTTCCTAATCATTAGTTACAATTGAAAAGTAACCGGTTTCTTCAACACCGGTTATTAACCGTCTTTAGTTATGTTAATCGGTTAGGATTTGCACCTCGAGTTACAAACAAATTACCATTATTATTTCGTGAAGATGATACTTGGTTAACCGAAGAAATTGTACTCGGTACCTAAAAATATAAATGAGAAACAATGTTAATATATAGATATGTAACAATAAAAATAATAAACAATAGTTTATGAATGTGAGTACCTTTATGTTCATATCGCTAAGAACCGAAGACAAGTTTGCATTGGGAATATGTTCTTGAATAATGTTCAACATAACATTGACAACATTCATTAGTTGATCAAAATTTTTGTGCTTTTGTTGAAGAATCACCTTTACTTTTTGCGGTCGGCATCCTTCCAACTAATCGAACGTATCACCTTTTCTCCGGGCCTTTAACTTTTTAGTAGTCATCATTTGAAAAATCACCTAGATCTCCGGCTGTGCTTGTAGAGTCACTTGCAATAGATTTTAATAAAGCCTAAATACAAAATAATAAAGTTAAGTAATTTTGAAAAGACCGAAGCACACATAATGTTTATAAATTGATGGTTTTCCTAAGTTATTAGACTGATCACTTTAGTATCACTTTTATAATGTTAATAAACAAGGCCGAGTTCAAGGTTCATTTAGCGAGCTTGAGCCAGTTTGCGAGTTCAACTCGGGCTCAGATCAGCTCGTTTCACCCCCTATTAGCAATAAAAATATATGTTTGTTTTTCATTAATCTTTTAGCTGCAAAAATAATATACTAATATTTCTTATGTTTTGCATTGTAGGACACTATGTTAGCTGCACAAGTTTAGTACAGTGGTAAAAACTAGAAAAGATGTAACATTTCACTGATTTTATAATGTAATGACATTAGTACCATTTATTTAGCTTTTTTATCTAATTCTCTGTTATTTTTTTTCATGATTACAATTATTTAATACAATTTTGGGATGTATAGAATTCATAGCGGTACCGAAGCGAGAAATTCGGTGTGGTATATGTTATCCGACATATTCGTTATCGGTACCAATTATCAAGTTCATCCCTACATAAATATACATTACCACAACTTTAACGGCTTCCTTATCAACAATTGTTCCATCTTTACGAGTGTGAGTTTTTATGTATAGTTCTCCTCGTGTTGGGTGTACACCATTATTATTCATGGCATGCCATTGTGTTTGATGTTTAGTAAGGGACCAGAAACAAAAAGAAGACAATAATTTAATTCAAAATAGCTAGAACAATACCTCTTCATGAGTAATTCTAGCAAACGACTTTGTCCCGGTAACATGAGGCTGCTTCATCTTTGAGCGGCTCGATCTTTTAGCATCACATGTACTCTATGATAAATAGTTAATTAATACACGATTAGATTTCTTTAATATAGTTCAATAATTATATATATTGTATGTCAAAGTTATAGATCATTGTTACTTGAAATTCCGAAGTGAACCAACGAGTAACAACTTTTTTAAATTGAGTTGGATCCAATCTATTGTCAATCTTGATTTGTTGTGCCACAATTTCATTAACAGATTTGCTTGAATCATATACGCGTGTCTTCAATGAACCTTTCCACGTTCTCCATTTTTCCCCATGCTATTGAAAGATCCATTTCTTAATCTCATCTGTTTCTTTAGGATGAAAAACAAATTTGGATTATAAATAAAAACTATATATATTAGCATATACCTCTTACTTAATGAGTTACTACATATAAAGCTTGATAAAAGACTATACCTTAACGAGTTAATACATATCTTCCTTCTTTTGCTCGGGAACCTTTCTCCAATCAAAATATTCTATCGATGCATGATCGGACATTCTCACAAGTGTCCCAAGTTACCGAACAATTCATTTCCTTTATCCCCCACGGGTTGTCCAAACTAGTTAAAGGTGATAACTATTCTTTGACCACTATTCATTTTCCATGTTTCAGCCTTTTGGGTATAACCTCTGAAAATTTTGGGAGCACCTAAACAAGTTTTAATTAATAAAAAAAAATATGATACATCAAACAAAATAAATTAAACTGAATCAGTCGAAAACTACTGCACACCGAATCTGACATTCTTAACTTAACATTCAGTTTAAGTTAGCATTCTATGATATAAGGTTCAACTTAACATTCGGTTCAATTTAACACATCAAGGCACTGTGTACTCCATGCAATTTCATAGATCATTATTGTAACAACCAATAATTATTTATTCAACTTAATAGAAAACCCTTTCTCTAGAAGAAATAGTATGAACATCACTAGGTTAACCGATACCTTGTTCATTTGTAGTCCGACATTCTTTAGAATCTGATTGATCATCTTGCATTTCATTGGGATGATCACCTTGCTCATTATCTACAACATTTTTTTCAATAGTCTCTTCCAAGTAGCTAGAAATTATATGTAGCCTCTTGCGTTTACCCATACTATCCATTCAAAAAAGCATGCAATAAAAATATCATTACTATCATATTAGTTATTAAACAACGTGTTTGGCCAAATCTCTATAAACAATAACTTAACAACTCATTCATAAAGAAATCTCTATAAGCGATAACTGATGTTGGGTGCGCGTGCTAGTATTATTATATTAAGTGTTTTAAATTTATATAAGTGAGTTCTACTAAAACCAAACACACACTAAATAGGCAAGTGTACCTATCGTATATGTAGGATAGTATTGGTAAGAACCAAGTATCGATCCATGGACACAAATGTTTCTAATAATGAATCTTCGCCTTACTTTAATCAGAGGGTTTAATCATTTTTTAGATTGGTTTTAAAACTTTTTTTCATAAGATAGAAATATATAATATATAGGTGACAATAAGAGAAATTCTAAGTGAGTAAATCAATTATATGAAGGTTTACCATTTAATATCAAGAATCCACTCAATTATTCCTTGATGATTATTAAATAAACATGTGATAAACTTGTCCTAATAATATATGATAGAATAGTCCTTCATTTCTAAATGAACATATTCTATGACATAAAAGAAAGTAGCATGCACATTTTAAAGTCCATCCTTTCCTAATGTCATACTACCACGAAAGTGTCAATTTAAGTAGACAAGCTGTTTGGTATAGTAGAATGATTAGAATTGACTTCGATTTCTCAAATACCAATCCTAACAACTTCGAGTGGTTGTAGTTAACTCACACAACCTCCCATTAGTTGATTTAATTAGATTATAATTACACATTCCATTAATATATGATTTATTTAACTAGCATGATAACCTAAACAATCGTGCTAACAATGTTATTTCAGAATTATCAAAACTAGAGAAATAGATCATAACTTATATCTCATCATTTCAAGTACAACATAAGGATCCATGTTTTATCTTGAATAAGGTATCAAAGTATTCTTTTTACCATTTCTAGTTTCCAAGAACATGAGTTAACAATGATTATAAATCATCAACATTGATGTGTTAAAATAAAGTGATAAAACATTTCTTATCAATGGATAATTGCAAAATAACCATGTACCATACTAAACCATATGTTTCACATAATCATCAAGTAAAACAAAGCTTCTTCATAGATTGTAGATGGTAATTGGAGTTTAGCTCATAATGAATATTGTTATGAACATAAAAAGAGATGATAACAAACACATGATTAAACTAGAACAATCTAACCAAATATGGATGAATCTCCCTTCTTAATGATAATGGATTATGGTGATGTTGATGATGATGGATGATGATCATAACCTCCAAGCCTTCAAACTCCTCACAAGATCTTCAATGAGTGTAATGTGGGTGTTTTAATAAGAGAAACTCGTTTAGAGATCTTCTTCAAGCACACCAAATGAGTGCAACTTAAGCCTCTATTTATAGGTTGTCTGGAGAGAGGGGCCCGGCCCCATGCTTCATGAGGCACGACCCCATGTCCAGGTGTCCCAGTTGCATGCTGTCAGATCGTACATGATGACTCACCACGGGGGATTGCTTCAGAGGCATGCCCCCATGCTTTTTAACAACATGTGCTTAATTCCATTTTGTCTTATCTGAAGGTGACCATGGCCCCGTGTTTGTTGGGCACTGCCCCGTGCTTTTGTCTCCAGTATTTGTCTTTTCTTGTAGATTTTTGTCTTTTCTTGCGTTCAAAAGCATGGGGGCGTGGTTTAAGGAGAACGGGGGCGTGGTTGAGGTATTTCTTGGCTTTTATTTTGTTTTTCTTCGTCTTTTCACTTGTTTCTTCGTTTAAGGCTTGGGTGTACCTGAAATTGCATTTTAGTGTGATTAATAGCCTTCTGAGCTAGTTTATTTGATAGAAGTTGCAGTTTTTAGAGATTATTTGATGCTAAAAAGATGTATGATTTTATATATATCAATAACCTAACAACTCAATCATAACGAAATCTCAATAAACGATAACCTAAAAGCTCAATCATGATGAAATCTCTATAAACGATAACCTAACATCTCAATCATACACAAATCTCTGTTACTAGTAAACCTAATTACAATTAACCTAACTGTCTTCAGTTATGAACAGTTCAGTTAAATCACTATTAGAGTTAAATCAAACAGTTCAGAAGCAAACGAACAGCAACAAATCGAGAAAATCATAAACAAAATTTAACATTCAGAAGAGATAAGTGAATCTGGTGAGCAATTACCTGATGAGATAAGTGAATCCGAATAGCAATTATGCCTGAGGTTTAGAAATCAGAGACGAAATTGAACATTAAGATGAGATAAGCGAATCTGATGAGATAATTGAATCTGAATAGCAGAGGTTAAACCATTTTTAGAGGTTTAGAAATGACGAGTAGACATTTAATTTTATTTCTTTACCTGAAGGAATGGAAACAAAAGTAATTTTTTTATTTTTTAGATACAATAGATTGATGTTCACATTTAATTTTAATTGGTGTCGCTTGGTTATGTTCTTTCATCTGTCCTGACGAAAGAACACATTCAGTTTCTTAATGAACGAACACGGACTGTAAAACCTTGTTCGTTTAATTACTCGTGTTCGATCGTTGTTTGGTTAAAGTTAAACGAACGGACATGAGCATGTCTCGTTCGGTTCGTTTAGAAGCCTATAATTGCTTGTGTTTGGTTCGTTTACAAACCAACTAAAGATTTGAGTAAATCTTGACTGGCATGTATAATAAACAAGATTGGTTTTTAAGTAAATCTTGACTCGCATATAGATAAATGGGTTTAATGGCTTATGTTCGGGTTTACTTGTTTAACCCGTTTAGTTAAACACATCAGCCCACAAATCTAATTAACTTATTTTTTACAACCTGCCAAAATTTTCATCTTGACTTCCATGTGTCCTATCATGTCCGACACTTCTTTGGGTCCCACTATTCTTCAAGATCAGTCCAATAAAGTTTCCAACTCAGCAAACATTTCCAAAAATCATACTTAAAACATCACTAGGAACTCTTGTTAATGGGCCGGGTCCCGTAAAGGCTGTTGCGGTTGCTGTTGGGGCCCGCATTGCTACCTCATCGGCTGCTACAACTATATTGAAGCAGCAGCAAAGTCTGCCATTCACATTAACTTGTGAGATAGTTCATTGTTCATCTAATTGATGATAAGACTGTCAGTTGTGTATTTTGTTAATTCACAAACAGTAATATGACTTTAAATCTGCACATGACCATAATGCCCTTGCATTCGATACATTATAGAATTTTGAATATGCAACATAACTATATGGTACTGAATAGTTCATTTTTCATGTAATGCAGATTTTATGTTACATGGTTATATGTTATTTGCAGAAAGAGCAGCCACAACATATTGAAAACATTATCACATTTACATAATCCTTTTGCCAGGGTCACATTAACGATTTGTTTACGGGCTGAGTTCTATCAAACATTGGAGATTTAAAATATTTATTTATAAGGTTTATGTTTATTAAAAATCCCGTATTTTTTATATAATAATAGTTATTATACAAAAAGCTCGTTTAGGCTCACGAGTAGCAAGGCTCGAGCTCGATATGTGAAACTCAGGCTTGAGATCGTTTATTAAATGAGGCTTAATAAACGTTTCCAACTCAGCATACACTCTGGAAACAAGTAAACCGGTTATTTTACTAAAAAGAAACAAGTAAAAGACATACAATCACAGAAAAGATAACTACACAAGCAAATTCTGAAACAACATAAACCGGTCTAAAGACTCATCGATCAGATCCATTTTAAAAGAAACAACCTACCACAATCAAAATGTGCACATACGAAAACATATCGATTCCATTTAAGTAGACCAGATGACTAAAAGGGTCTTGTTGATTATTAAGTAGTAATTTCATTTAATGGACCAGATGCATTGTAGATGCTTTTGACTTAGTCAAGTTTAATTCATTTCTGAATGTCAAAATCAGTTTGACTTTGTGTACACAGTTTATGTTAGCATTGACTTTCCAACTTAAATCTGAATGGTTTCTCAAATTTTCCCCTGTATCTTCTGAGAGAATTTGCAGAAACTGGTTTCTTTTGCACCATTTGACTTATAATAGTCAAAACTTCTTTTTTGGCCATTAACAATAGTTACTAAACTTTGACCCGCTAATCAGATTTCCGGTAAAATCCACAAAATACTGAAAAACTTGACAATACCTAAAGCCTAAGAACTTAAAAGTGTTCTTAATGAATCATAAAGCATGTCTTATGTATATCAACTTATTAAGCAGAAAAGATTACTAGACAAGTAAAAGACATACAATCACAGAAAAGATTACTGCACAAGAAGATATTGAAACAACATAAACAGGTCTAAAGACTTATCGATCAAGATCCATTTTAAAAGAAACAATCTACCACAACCAGTTTTGGCTTAAGAAAGAAAAGCTTATGTTCATCTACAAACGATCACGTTCTTCCAGGCCCTCCTTTGCTCAAACTCTTCCTAAATGCATCATCACGTGCAGACATAAACATGATAATATGAGAAAAAAAACAATAAAAAAAATTAAGTATCCTAAAGAATACTTAAATTTATAATATTAAGGAGTAATCAAAAAAGAAATGAATCATCATAGTTTTATTCGGCATCTACTTCACGTTCTATATCAGATGTGATGTCCATGTCATCTTCACCATCATCCCCAACCCGATGCAAGTTAGGGACATCAAATGTGCAATCATTCGAATAAGGACCAACTTGATAATCAACAATTCCCATGTCAAATGCATCTCTTACTTTTACATATCTGACGGCCTTTCAATCTTTATGCTTAGGATCGGTGACATGGAACACCTTATCAACTTGTGATGAATACAAATGGATCATCATTTAAATCAGCCCCTATATGTGTCTTGTATGAGAAATTCACCAATGTTAGACCATTATCTATCTTGCAACCCTTATTGATGTCAACCCAATCACATTTGAACAAAACTACTCGTATTTGACCAGAGTAATTTATCTCAATAATGTCATTCAATTTACCATAGTAGTTACTCACGCCATGAGCATGCCCTCTACCTCTAATACCAGCACCTTCTATTACAACAACACCACTATTTTGAGTTTTTAAAACTCCCTCTCTCTTTTGTGTGTGAAAACGGTAACCCTTAACAAGGTATCCAGAGTAACGTTTTACACTTCTAAATGGACCACGAGCAAGCCATTTTAGATTTTCATTTACTTCTTCATCTTGCTCTACAACACAATTGTTTATATTTATTACACTAAGATTCTAAGTAACAAGTAATAACATATTCAATATTAATTTAAATTACTCTTCTCTTGAACCAATCAGCAAACGTTTGCACATGAATCTTGTTCATTTCATAATCTCTCATCCTACGAGAACGGTATTGTCCCTTGACTATCCGTTTGTGTTCCCTAAAAAGAAAATTCATATTACTAAATTTGCGTTGTAGATGAATGAAGAGCGAGAGTATCTAATAACAAAGGTGGATTATCTTACTCTCAAAAGGTATAACTGACTCAACATTGAATAATACATAACGATGAGCTTGAGTGAGAGACTTCTCACAAGTATTTGAACTTGAAGATCTCTTTATTTTTTAACAAATACTTTCAAAGGCAATTTACGACCTATGGCACGACCGGGGCAAAGATTGTTGAATTCTTGAATGTGATTTTGTTGACCCATCATCATTCCTAATTGCATAACTGAAGACAGTTTCTACTTTTGATAGATATATTGAGCAAAATGTTATACTTTCCTCAGCTACATAACCTTCAGCAATTGATCCTTCAAGATCCTTCAAGATGAGCTCTATTATGCACATATGACTTTATTTTTAGAAGTTCCCTGTTCGTGTCATACAAGTCGCTCGTAATATAGAAATTAAAAAAGTAGCAAATAATGGATAAGATTTATAGAAATATTATTTACCTTTCAATAGGGTACATCAACCTAAATGCAACGGGACCTCCCAGCTTAACCTCTCTAGTTAAATGAATCACCAAGTGCACCATTATAGTAAAGAAAGATGGAGGAAATATCTTCTCGAGTTTGCATAAAGTGAGAGCAACTTTAGACTCAAGAAAATGTACATCAACCTCAGATAAATCCTTGTAGCAAATGGTCTTAAAAAATCACATACCTCGATTATAATCGAGCTTACATGGTCTGGCAAAGTTCCACGTAACGCGACTGGCAAATACTCTTGCATCAACATGTGACAGCCATACTTTTAGTCCCAATTAATTTGCGCTCATTTAATTGTACACATCGAGAGATATTGGATGGAAATTCATCGGGGGGCTTGATGAACTTGAGGGTTTTTAAAAAATTAAGTATTTTCGCCTCGAGTCATTTGATAGCAAGCTTTTGGCATGAAAATGATATCACTTCTAGGTCGCCTCTTTGCTTGAAGTTCCTTTCTTATGTCCATTTCTTTTAAATCAAGTCTTGTTTTATAGTTATCTTTCGACTTTCCTTCTTGTCTCAATAAAGTCCCAACTATGTTTTCACAACGTTCTTCTCAATGTGCATCATATCAAGATTGTGACGTAACAACAAATGTTCCCAATATGGCAACATAAAAAATATACTTTTCTTTTTCCATGGACCACTAGCATAATTGTCAACAAGAAATTCCACGTCATCTAAATGTTTTATAACTTCCTCTCTAGAAGGGGGAATAAGAGCAACTCTAAGTTCCTGGTCTCCAACAAAAGATCAAATGTCTGAACGCCATCGATGGTCAAATGGAAGCCACCTCCCATGAAACATGTAACACCACTTTCTTCCATGAGTTAGCCATTTTGAATTAGTACCAAAACCACATACATGACAAGCAAGTTCTCCTTTTGTGCTCCACCCGAAATATTGGCATAACCTGGAAAGTCTGATATGGTAGAAATAACAAAAGCCTTCAACTGGAAGTATTGTTTTGTTGAGGCATCAAATGTATTAACTCCATCTTCCCATAACTCCTTTAATTATTTAATCAAAGGTAGCACATACACGTCTATTTTGTTTCCATGACCTTTTGGACCTGGGATGATCAATGAAAGAATTATATCCGGTTGCTTCATAACCAACCATGGTGGCAAGTTGTATGGAATAAGAAATACTGGCCAGATACTATGTGCCACATTCATTGTCCTAAACGGGTTAAAACCATCACTTGCCAGAGCTAGACGAACATTACGAGGATCACTAGCAAACTCAGGAAACTTTTCATCAAAATATTTCCAAACTAATTTCCTTGGTTAACAATAATTGTAGTTTTACCAATATTTGCAGGTTCCTTAATTTTCTTTCTTCCCCATAAAGGAAATAGGGTAATAAAGTGGTATGCTATATGTATATGCATGTTAGAACTTCTTCTAACAACCTATGCATTCTGTTATCATTTCCAATTGGACGATCCATTAATACAACTAGTAGAGGACTATAAATGGATCAATTTTTTTGATTTCCGTTGGAAATTAGGAATAGATGGAACCTAACCATACATGGCCTCCGATTATATCTTCCAAATCGTCTACACTAACAATCCATCTTTCCCCCCCAAAGGGCGATTTTAGTAAATAACCAAATATGATACTTGGGCTAAGCGACGCTTTAAAGGAAACCACTGTAATATTTTTAAAGCCTTCTTCAGGGGAGGAGTTTCTTCATATTCTGGATTAGCTTCACAAACTTTCCATATATAAGATCCACAAAAAAAACAAACTTCATCTTTCTCCTTGTTATCCCAAAACAAAATGCAACCATTAGGACATGCATGGATCTTTTCATATCCTAATCCCATGTTGGCCATGATTTTTTTCACTTGTTGTGTTGTTTTAGGTAACACATTTCCTTCCGGTAACAAATCTTTTAAAAACTCTAACAACATAGTCAATGATTTGTTATTCCATCCATTTAGACATTTTAAATGGTACAAATGCATCACACATGATAATTTGTTCTACTTGCAATTTGGGTACACCTTTTCTTCAACTTCATTGACAAGGTTATCAAAATTACTTCCTCTATTGTTCGTCTCTTGACCATTATTGGAAGTATTCTCATGTATCTCTTCTCCAGTTCCACCTGGTTGAAAATTTTCATTCAACATTTCTAACATTTCATGGTGAAATACTTCTTCCTCGTCAAGGGTTGTGCTCATTGATGTAGTTGTTGTGTCTTCCCCATGATACACCACTACTAGAAAAAGAGATATTTTTCTACAAACGAATTGTAGGAAATTTGTTGGAAAACTCTAGTTTCAAACAGTTTTCCAACAAAAAAGTTGTTGGAAAAACACATGCTTGAAAATCATTTTCAATCATTTTCCAACAACTTTTCTTACAGAATTGCTACAAAAACATGTGGTTGTAAAGTTCCTACAACTTTCCTACAAAAACTATTTTGACTTAACATATAATGTTTATTAGATAATATTGTAGCAAAGTTGGAGCTTATTTTTTTTGTTGGAAATCTGTTGGAACTACTTGTCGTAGGAAATTTGTAGGAAATGTTTGTGAGAAAATAACTTGTTTTCTAGTAGTGCACCCATTTGAAGTATTTTGGTCAGAACCCTGAACATATGAGATGATCCAGAACAATCTGCCTGCTTTGAAATTTCATGTTTAGACGATGTGTATATGGACACTTTATCGTGTCTCCAATGACACATGCTCTCTCAAATGCAAAATTAAAGAAGGTTAACACCCCATTAACAAATGTTTGACTTGTTCTTGGTGAGAAATACATCCAAGATCCATCCATGACTAATCAAAATGAAAAGTAACCGATTATTATCACAAATGTAAACATTTATTTAAAATTTATATATAAAATAAGCATCATTCAAATACATAACCAATAAAAATATAATAGCAGTCTAACTTGTTCATCTATTTTCCAAATTCAAACCCCCTTGTTCAGTTTTAACATGTTCCAAAATAAGGTAAGAAATTCACACATTCAATTTAATGAGCCCTAATTAAAAAAAAAAAACAATTCACACTTTCAAGACAGTGTCAAATTGCTTTCATCGAACAAGTAATGGACCCTAACTGTAAAGAAATGGAATCAAATGAATAAATAATTTGTTTACTCACGAAGTATAGGTTAAGCCATTGCAGATCAAGTTAACCCAATTGTAATAAGATGGAATAACTAGAGGGGATGTCGTTCAGGGCAGATTGCTTTCGGTAGCGCCAATTGGGAAGCCGATTGAGAGAACAAAGTTCATGATTGATTTCATTCATAAACCTAATTCAAGACCAAATAGTTTTGCTGGTGGTACAAGATGTACTGAATCTGCCTATCATTTAATCTTTTTATTTTTTTTATTTGGCTACCTTTTTGTTTGTTAATGTATTTAGGATATATATATATATATATATATATAATTTAAAAAAAGTATAAAAATTAACAAATTGTTATATTTTCTGTTTTATAAATGGTTTGTATTACACAGGTTCAATGACATACAAGTTAACAAATTGTTAAATTTTCTATTTACTCTAGTTGGACTTGAATCATATATCAATCCTCAATCCGTTGATACGATCTAATGCTACTTAGAATAAGATAAGATTAACCACAAACATCATACCGTATTCTATATTTACCCAGGCACACCAAAAATTTAAAAACATAAACAAAGAGAATCAAGAAACAAGTCGGATGTTGCTTATAACTTGAAGAACATATATTTGTTTAATAAGATATGAAGTTGAGCTGAACCGAACCGACCCTACCCAAAAGTTAGAACCGAAACCGAACCGAATGCATTCGGTCGGGTTCGGTTCGGATTTCGGGTTTTTGCTTTCATGCTCATCCCTGGTCAGGAACCGACCCGACTCGAAAACCGAAACTACAAGAACTTCGAGAAAAAAGTCAAATGAAGCAATCAAATCAAATTAGTTTGACAAATCTGGATCGGGACTTACAGCACAAGAAGCAATAATTAAAAACACTACTTAAAGGTTGGGTATATTTTGGGAAATTGCATCATAAAGCAAAACTTTTACGCAACTTTTTAAGATTAATTAATTAATTAACTCATATCCGTATATATATCAAGTATGTGCACAACAAATTTATTTATTTTAAAAAAGGCAAGATTTTTAGATAATGTCATTGAAAACGTGTGACGTTAGATTTTTAGTGGCATACACAAAGTACCACTAAAATCATAAATTTGTCGCACTAAAACTATGTGTCACTAGAAATGTGTGCTAAGCAAAGATGGCATACACGAAGTGCCATTAAAAACCTAAATTAGTGGCACAAAAACTAAATGTCATTGAAAACGTGTGACACTAGATTATTAGTGCATACGCAAACTACCACTAAAACCATAAATTAGTGGCACTAAAACTATGTGCCACTGAAAATGTGTTATAAGCAAAGACGACATACGCAAAGTGCCATTAAAAACCTAAATTAGAGACACAAAAGCTAAATGCCATTGAAAACGTGTGACACTAGATTTTTAGTAGCATACACAATCTGCCACTAAAATAATAAAGTAGTGGCACTAAAACTAAGTGCCACTAAAATGTGTTATAAGCAAAGATGGCATACGCAAAGTGCCATAAAAAACATAAATTAGTGGCACAAAAGCTAAATGTCATTGAAAACGTATGACACTAGATTATTAGTGGTATACGCAAACTACCACTAAAACCATAAATTAGTGGCACTAAAACTAAGTGCCACTGAAAATGTGTTATAAGCGAAAATGACATACGCAAAGTGCCATTAAAATAATAATTATCTCTTGTTCTTTTTCTTAAACGAATCTTTAATATACAGAAAAACAAAGATATAAAAATAGATTAAAAAGATATCAAACACAATTTATTTCATGAACACACAAATATCCATTTCACTTCACTTTATTCTTCTTCGTTAGCATTTTGTTACTTGCAGAAGACGCTACCATTTCTATCGAAATAAGTTACAGCATCATCATCATCTTGCTTCGTTGGTTGTTCCTGTTAATCGAAAAGTAATTAAGGGGAAGCCAACTGGCCGTCGTCAGTTCTCTACTCCTGTATGTTCATAGTTATTAGTTTGAACATTCTGAAATTTCAATCTCATCTGTTTAATTGAATGGTTAGTTTAGGTTTTAAGAATTCATAAATCTCAATCTGCTTATCTATTCAATAAGGGTTTGGATAAATGCTTTACTTTTTAATTAGTTTTTTTTTTTTTAACGGCTGTGATTTTATTTCTTATTGATGATTGCAGTTGCTGGTACTTCTTCTCGTCCTCGTACCTTCAAAAAGGTATAATTCTACATCTAAATATAATAATGTAATTCACTTCAATATTAATTGATGTATATAATTCAATTGTTTTCTTAATTAGCTAGCAGTTTCTGATTAATATTTTAATCTATAATTTACCAGGAAGAAGCTGAAGCTGAAGTTAAGGAGGACCCATCTGACGAGTCCTCGGAGGAAGAATCTGACGTGAGTAAACTTTGGCTCAGTGTTTTATAGATATAATGTTACTCATATACATAATACATAAATCTTTATCTTTGTGATTGTTGTTGCAGTCTTGTTTGCTTATTATTATTTCGTGGGTCAATTTTGTTGTGTAGAGGCAGAAAGGAAGCCAAAGTGTTATCGAGATTCAGAACCCTAATATTGTTAGGCCCAAAACCTTGAAAGCAAGAGATGCCGATGTAAGTTATTTATGTATACCGAATTATGTGTGTTCTGATATACATAATACACATCCACACACTTACATTCACACACATATGTACATTGTCTATACGAATTATATTTTGATGGCTGTTGATTTCTTTATGTTCAGATGGAGAAAACTACCGAACTATCAAGACGCAAAAGGTTTGTAAATTCATTTCTCTTTTCATGCTCATTTCTTTTGCATCTTTTTATTTTTTACTTTTTATATTTGATGGAAGCTGCAAATACTAAATACAACTTTTCAATAGTGGGTTCGGTTTGGGTTGACCTGACATCTTTTTGTTGTATATGAGATGAGTACATAGTAGTCAAAGTTGCTGCAAGGTGCAAAAACGCACAAGCTTGGAAAACAAGCGCAATTATTGGAAAATTTAAGTTTTTTATAATAGGCATAGAAAATTAGTAGAATACCGGCAAAGATTAATTGCATTTGAGTACATTTGATCCTATAAACATACATATAACTATAGCCTGCTTTGCTTTATCTTGTTAAGTTGTTTTGCTGCGAAGCATGAAAGTAGCTTTAACATATTTGCTTACAGAAAATAAGTGAGAATCTAGAACCATAACTCTATAAAGGAATTAAACTTAACAAAGTTGTAAATCAAATTTGAGCGTTTTGTATGCTTTAAACGACAGAGGTCATGAGTATTTGATGCATAAATACGGTTACAGTTACATGTTATGAAACCTGAATCAAAGTTTCAGAAATAAAAAGATTTAGGAGATATATTCATCTGAATACATTTAAGGCGGCTTTCAATCACTGCAATAAATTACCAACAAATTTGTCAATTTCTAAAACAGAGTAATTTTACGGTTTTTCTTTCTAAAAAATTGGTGATTTTAGGAAGTTAGTCATCTAGATAGCATGTACAGATTTTTTATTTTGGTAATGTGTGTTTTATTTCCATTGCAGAGAAGAAATTGAGAAACAAAGGGCTCATGAAAGGTACATGAAGTTACAAGAACAGGGGAAAACCGAACAAGCACGAAAGGATTTGGGTGAGCAACTGAGCATCATTTATTTTTCTTCCTATAATTTGTAAAAATTTTATTTCTTTTTTGGCTGTTCTTTTTCAACCTGAGCTTATATTTAATTTATCTGCAGAGCGTTTGGCTCATATCAGACAACAAAGGGCAGACGCTGCTAAAAAACGTGAAGAAGAGAAGGCTGGTAATATTCTAAATCTTTTTGGTTTCCTGCCGACATGGCAAAATTGGCGGGTTCTGTAATGGTTCAAAACACGGGTCGGTTAGTTTGAAAAGATGATGAATATGCATGTTTCTTACGCTTGCTCTTGTGTTTTCAGCCAAAGAGCAAAAGAAGACTGAAGCACGAAAGTGAGCTCGTTTGGCGACAGGGAGATTAATATGTTTGGTTTAGTTTGTTTTTAAGTAAAAGATTTATTTAGGTAATTGAGGGGATTTCTTTTACCATTTAACTATTTTATTTTAAGGTTATTTTGATACCTAGGACAAGACAATTTTGGTGGCTAGGCATGATTTTGTGATAAACTGCCGTATGCTATTTGCACAAGTTCGTGGTAAAGTGTACGATATTTAGAAGTTTTCTCAAGTATGTTGCTAGAAAGTTCAATATTATTTTAACTTTTTGGTTTTTATAGTGATATTTAACAACCTAGTTCTTTATTTTGGATTCGCCTCTATGGTGTTTGTGGTCATTGTGTGTGGTTTTGTGGTCGGTTGTAATTTATTTACTAGTAAGATAAATTTTTATAAAGGGAAAATTGGTCTTTTTAAAGAGAGAGAGAGAGAGATAGCCCATATTACCTGCCCATTCTTAAAATGGCCAATCAAATTTGGACTGGGGAAACGTGATCTGGAAAAATCTTTAGGCCAATAGAATTCTGACAAATGTCGAAATCCGACGGATTTTTTAAAAATAATTTGGGGACCTGTCCATATTTTCCAATAAATGTTCTTATAAAAGACAGTTTTTTCCGACGATTTAATAATTATTCCTAACAAATCCCCTCAACTTCCAAAAACTTTGGAAATTGTGCCTTCAAACTCAGTCTTTCAAGACGCATTTGAGGGGATTTGTTAGGAAATATTATTAGACCGTCGGAAAAAACTGTCTTTTATAAGAACATTTAATGGAAAATATGGACTGGTACCCAAATATTTTTTAAAAAACCGTCGGATTTTGACACTTGTCAAAATTCTATTGGCCTAAAGATTTTTCCAGATCTCGTCTCGTTAGTCCAAATTTGATGGGCCAATTTAGGAATGTGTAGGTAATATGGGCTATTTATCTCTTTTCTCTCTCTTTAAAAAGACCATTTTAGGAATTTTATCTTTTATAAACACTTTATTTATTTATTATTAATTATTCAGCTATAACTATTATAATTACTACAATTATTTATAGCCATTATTATTACTATAATGTTTTTGAAGATGTAGATTGTTACCACCTATCACAACAAAAATAATCGTAATACATTTAAGTTTTTTTAAGAACTTTGATCATGATACGAACATGTTTTCTTTGCGGATGGCTATTAGGGTCAGATCCAAGGAAGTAAAAAGTTCAAGGGAAATAAAGGGGTGGAGATGTTGAAGGGTCTAAGTAACCCCATTGTTATTAATATAGTTAGGTCTATTTATATGTTGATGTTTTAGTTTATTGATATCAATGTTTATGTTTATGAAATCAAGGGGTTAATACCTTTTTAATCGAAGACATAATCCTTCTTGAATTGAATTAACCTATCAATCTCATCTTATATTTTCGGGGTTCTATCATCTGGTTCATTGCCGGGAAACTAAGCAAAGTTGGCTCATACCGGAATAGTCAAATCAAAATGGGAGGTTCAAAAGATAATCTGATTGTTGTTCAATTAGTAGAAATCGCAGCAAGATTAGATGCTATTTTTGGAACCATGAAGGACGGTGTTGAAGCAATCAAGGCTCGGATGTATGGAATAGCAACCCGATGCCACAAATATGAAGCCATTCCCATAAAGTCAGAAGTGTCGACTACTGGTAAACATGATTGCCTTCGCAAGGGGGACCATATCAGATCCAATCTGGATACGGAGGTTGATGAGATCAGTCTGACGGTTGATGAGGTGATGAGAGATGACTATAACTGTAAAGAAGTAGATGATGATGAAAAGGAAATGCTGGCGAAGGATAGTATAATGGTGAAAATAAAAGCAAACCAAAACAACAACCCCCCCCCCCCTTCTAAAGATCAACATGAAACCATGGATGATGTCTTTTTCGAGAAACTTCACAATTTGCAATCCCTCAACATGATTCAGCTCCAAGAGCCATCGACCGTCGCTTGGCGGGGTTTAATCGAAAAATGGTTGGAGATTGGTATTTTGAGAAGCAGGTTGAGTATACTTGAATGTGAGATCGGTGAAGAGAAGTTTCTGTTGTCTTGGGTTTCTGAGGAGAGAGATCCAATCAAGGGTCAGTTTAAAGATCAAATTCAAAACCAGTGGGTATTTCGAAGGCTCACTTTCTGGGAAGCTTCTGTGTGCAAAGAGGTGTTTAATTGGTCCTGACCATACTACGGAATTAGTGGCTGCTGCTCATCAGTGGGTTTCAGCAGCTGGTTACCCAGTTTTGTAGCTGCTTATTGCTTGGGAAAACCACAAGCAACTAATGGGTCAACTTCCTTCTCGACTTGAGGACAAGTCGTTTTACCCGGCGGGATGTATTGATACAAACCTGTTTTCTCTGCGGATGGCTATAGGGTCAGATTCAAGGAAGTAGAAGAGTCCAAGGGAAATTGTAACACCCTTGGCAAACACAACATCGTCCCACTCTTAGGTTATCCCACATCGGCCGTGGACAAGAGAGATCCTTGGTTCATAAGTAATGTCCTGCCTCTTAACATCACCAACGCGTTTTGGGCTTAGTTGGCTGTGGAGCACATGAAAACTCCACGGTTAAGCGTGCTTATGTGGAAGTAGTACTAGGATGGGTGACCACCTGGGAAGTCTCTACCTGAGCAACCAAAAACAAAGCCGTGAGTTCTCAGATGGGCAACCCATCGGGGTCAAAGCGGACAATATTGGTGGTACGAGAGGCATGGGTGTTACAGGTGGTACTAATTCATAACTGAGAAAAGCGGACAATATTGATGATACGAGAGGCAGGGGTGTTGCAGGTGGTATTAGAGCCACTCTTGTGCCGTTCGGGATGATGGGACATGCCTCATCGAGGACGATGAGTCCAAAGGGGGGTGCTTGTAACACCCTTGCCAAATACAACATCGTCCCACTCTTAGGTTATCCCACATCGGCCATGGACAAGAGAGATCCTTGGTTCATAAGTAATGTTCTGCCTCTTAACATCACTAACGCGTTTTGGGCTTAGTTGACTGTGGAGCACATGAAAACTCCACGGTTAAGCGTGCTTATGTGAAAGTAGTACTAGGATGGGTGACCACCTGGGAAGTCTCTACCTGAGCAACCAAAAACAAAGCCGTGAGTTCTTAGATGAGCAACCCATCAGGGACAAAACGGACAATATTGGTGGTACGAGAGGCAGAGGTGTTACAGAAATAAAGGGGTGGGGATGTTGAAGGGTCTAAGTAACCCCCATCGTTATTAATATAGTTAGGTCTATTTATATGTCGGTGTTTTAGTTTATTGATATCAATGTTTATGTTTATGAAAATCAAGGGTTTTATACCTTTTTAATTTGAGACCTAATCCTTCTCGAATTGAATTAACCTATCAATCTCATCTTATATTTTCGGGGTTTTATCAAATCAACATGAAAACTTGCACTGCTAACAAAACAAACAACACGAGAGAGACTATATCAAGACCTTCACATTCGATTCCACAAGCCTTGTCATTGTCCCACTTGTATTTGATATTGTATTTTATATATCAGTTGAATATATCGTGATGATTGCTTACCTTATGTATAACATAAGTAAATGTCACTGGTAAAAACTTCAGAAGTATGTGTTTGCTTTTAACGTGAGTCGTGTGTATGTGCACAATGGTATAGGTATAAAGGGGAAAGTTAACGTACAAATGAATTAAACGTGCTAATTTTGAGAATCAAGTAGACATAATTACTATATGATGTAATTACATAATTACCCTACTTGTATATATAATTACTCTACTTGACTCTCAATATTAGCATGTTAATTTCATTTGTATTTGATCCACACCCTAGGTATAAAAATATACAAATAATATTGAAGTGCATGCGTTTTATATATATGTTTAAGATGAACTAAAAGAAAAATACAAACTTCATTTATATTATTTTCTTTAGAATACACTTATTTCGTAACAATATTAATTAAGATTATACTTCTTGCAAAAAAATTTCAAACCTTCCAAGATCGGAATCGTTAATGCACCATTTCCTGTCAAGACTGGTGTCACCACAACTACAGTAAGAACTCTCATCTCTGATTTTAACACAAAGTTTAGCACATTTTTTTGGAGGTGGAACCCATAGGATTCGATATCCATATCCCTAACTTCTTCTTTCCCAGCTATAAATTCAAAAATATTATATTGATTAGGATGTTTGCGTCTTGAACATTTAATGTGAATGCCCCCTTACATTCAACATGGCTGAAAAATCTTCCACAATTATGTCTAGTGTTTTGACATATGAACGTAACGATTAAGCATTCAAAAACTTATGTTAGAAACCTCCTATATTAAAATATGGAAAATTGGTTTAAATAATCTTAATTATGCCCTATTGGTAAATAACAATTTCAAATTCACATCTAAATGTGTACTTTTTTAACGGTCCGCGATTAATAGATAGTTAACTCCGTTAGTTTGCTGCTTACGTGGCATACCTAGCGG
>NW_027506715.1:0-36595 GCF_021521415.1 Bidens hawaiensis
ATCATTAGTTCTTTCAATCCCGAGCATTTCCATGTCAAAAACTTCGATTTTTGGGTGAAAAATCATGAAAATCGCGAAATCCCGTAGGTTTCTCCGTCGCCCGGCTTGAAGGCGTCGACTCAGGACTCATTCGGTCGAACCAGTCGACCGAACCAGTCCATTCGACCGAATAGGGAAGCAACCGAATGGTCTCCACCTCATTCGACCGAATGAGCTTCGTATTCGAGCCGAACGAGTGTCTATTCGACCGAACAAGTGCCATGTTCGATCCCGAACGAGTTTTCCCAGCTGGTTCGACCGAGTGTGTGTCTAGTTCGATCGAGTGTGCCTCAGATTCGACCGAATGTGTGCCTATTCGACCGAATCAAGCCAGAACAAGCTGTTTTTCGTCTTTAAAACCTAGTTTTTGCTCGAGGTCGCGTAAGCTCGTTTTCTTAGACTTATAACGCGTTGTTAACCTTATATATATGTCCAATTCTAGGCTAAGGAGATCTATTGTAGCACCATCCTAACCCGAGATCAAGGTGAGTTCATAACCCCTTTTTAACTGTATTGCTTTATCAAACCACGGGGTGGAAATATGCAAAAACACTTTACTTCAAAACCTTTACACACTGTTTTCTCTGCTTTTACTCGCTTTCACTTATAACTTAACGTAATGTAAGCACTATCACAATTACTTTACTTACTCTATAAATTGTATTACTCTATGAACTGCTGCTCTATGAACTGTTGCACTATACATGTTCGCTCTACGCGCTATTGCACTATGAACTATATGCTCTCTACAATGTTGCTCTATGAACACGGCCACTATCACGACTGCTTTGGGTATCCTGCGGGACCCATGTAAGTCTCGCTCCACTACTGACTCGACGGCCTTGGATTCTGTGTGAATCCATGTAAGCCTCGCCTCTCTCCTCGCGTGGCCTCTTATGTGTATTATGTGTTATTACTTGCTCTTTTGGTCTATCTGTTATGTGCAATTATCTCGAGTATTATGAACTATTGCGTTGCCTCTCACACATCGTAACACTGGACTCTCCTCTCTACTCAATGACCTACGTACACACCTTTCGCTCACTATTATGAACTGTAATGATCCATGTACCCAGCACTACGCTTTTACTTATGATCTGTCTTCTCACTTTGGATTTATAAACCAACAAGCACAACAAAATATGCTGTAGGAAGTGGTGGGTTAGCCGCTGGTACACCCTATATATAAAACCCCTACACCTATTTTGGTTGCGCTTGTTCTTTTTTCTAACTATTTTTCCTAAAAACCGGGATCATACTCAAACATGGTAGAACAAGTTGTAGGAGTGGTGGGTTAGCCGCTGGTACAACCCTATATATAAACCCCTACAACTTGGTCTGGCATGCTTGTGTATGAAATCCCTTTTTCTTTTTTACCACAAACTTATGTTCTCACTCAACTATTTTTGTAGTTGAACGTTTTCCTGCATATTTTCAGATAATGCTGATAGATGAAGAACAGGGATTTCTAGATGGCCTTAGGAGAAGACCGAAGGCGTAGTACTAGATTTAGTATCTGTTGGACAATTGTGGTGTTATTTGTATCTTTTGAACAATGTAACTTGAAATATTTATGTATGCATTTCATTTAGACTCTTAACCTGTGTTATGGCTTATTCAATCTGCGACTTCGTCCACGCCCTTGGCTTTCCGCCTTTGGCCGGGGGTGTGACACCAACGATAACGGAAATCCAAATAAAGCAAATTGTCAACAAACGCTAAGGAAGACACTTACAGTGGAATTCAAATTTGTGAATTCAAATTCAAGTGACCATGATGAACTGATTGAATGATGAAATGCATGATGAACCTGTCAAATGATCAATTAAATAGCATATTGGCATACTTTGACTCTGAGTAGTCAGTGTTATTAAGGTGATAGCGGAATTGTAATCAATAGGGTCAACTGGAATTGAACATCTAATACTGGAATTGATTAGCAAAGTACTATATTTTGAAAGGCCAACTATCGAGAATCTAATAGTCTAATACTATTAATTTGTGCAAAACGTAGTTAAACGAGTTATTCAAATTTACTCGAAACCCTAAAAGGGTAATTATAATCAGCACTCAACTCAAAATGGTAGGGGTCGAGTTTGGATTTCGTGAGTACAAGAACTTTCGGGTTGAGGCTAACAATTTCTCAGGTCAGGATTCGAGTTGCAATTAAAAGTAGCATCCTAGCTTTCGCGCGTCGCTTTGTTCCTAACAAGTGGTACAAAAGACCTAGTTAATTTTTTTTCTGGTTTCTTGGTTAATCGATAATTGAAAACCTTATTCGCTTTGTTAGCCTTTGACATACAATCAAAAGGTTTTCCATACTTAAATACATAACGTTCTTATGCAAGGCTGGAAAGTAAATCCACACAAATCACAAAATAACGTGGATGATGATGTATGGTGATGCAAGCATTTCCAAGGTTGGAAAATCAGTTCACACACTGTTGGACAATCATTTTGTGGAATGTATCAAATAATTGTTGCATATAGTGTCAAATAGTTTGTCACGTGAATCAAGAAGAATCTTATACGGGTATAGATAATGTTGCTTTTATACGATTTGAATGTTCATACGAGTCGCATGAAATGATATGACTCGTATAAAAGCTTGATAAACAAATTTGTAATCTATTTTAGGGTGCGTATAAAACTGAAAAAATTGTCTCAAAACGAAAAATCAAACCGAATTAAAACCGACGATTTAGTTTTGATTTTAGTAAAAACCGAAATATCGGTTTTGGTTCGGTTTGCGTTCGGTTTATGAAAAACCGAATCGATCCGAAAAAACGGATTTATTGAATTACCTTTTCGTAAATGGTTTATATTTTATAAACATGGATATATGTTTTACTTTTAGTGTTAATCGATTTTGTTTTGCCGATTTGATAAGATTAATATAATTATATTTTACTAATTCTTAATATTATATGACAAAATGTATAATATTTTCTTAATTATTAATATTTTAAAAAAAATTGTGTCGCCCAATTTCAAAAAATCATGATCAAAATTTCTTTGGCCCTAAATTTATTAGCCATTTAAAAAACCGGATTCAACGTGAGAATAAAAAAACTGAAACCAAACAGTTTTTTTTAAAAAAAAAAACAAAAAACTCAAACTTTGATTCTTATATTGGTTTTTACCCAAAACCACCCCGAGTTTTTTACCAAAATAGGGGAGGGGAAAAAAATATTTACTAAAATGGGTGAATTGAAAGTTATTTACCAAAATGGGTTTTTTCTTGTTTTCTCACACCTAATTTATTGATTAAAATTATTTTTATATAAAAAGATAGATAAAGAAATGAATTAATCAAACTAATTATTAAAAAAAAGTAAAAGTTCTTAGGATAATCAAACTTCTTATTTAATCATTTCTCATTATAATAAAACCTATGTTTTTTTTATCTACTTTAAAACAAAATTATTTAAAAAAATGTTTTCGGAAACTGACTTTTATATTCATATTATTTATTTATCAAAACTAATTTAAAATAAAAGTCATGTCCTCGTATTATTCATTATTTTCGTTAATTCATTATTATTTTTTCCTTTGTTTTTTTTCTTCTAGCCTTTTGTTTTTATATTGGGCACAATATGATTTGATAGTACCACTATTTTGTAATAGAAATACAAATTTTCTTTAGGTTGTTTTTATGATCAAAACTTTTGTATGAAAACAACTTTTTACAGTGTTGTTTCTTTTAAAAATTCGTATTAATCATTATGCTATAAATAATATACGTGAAAAAATAACTTACAATCGGTAACTTTAAAAATAAAAACATAATACATGGTATTTTTCTCAACATTCAGTTATAAATTTTGTTGAATACAAAGTTGTATTCAAACTAGAGTATTTTTTATTATCATTATAAGCTATACGATTATCGGTACTTTATCAGTGTCATGAGGAACTAAACCGATTTTGGATGAACAACTTCGATACCAGTATCGCCATTACTCAAACCGATTCTAACTAAACAATATCGGTACCAATATCAATATCAATCCAATTCAATATTTGAAAATTCTTTGAAAATTCCTATATAAGAAAAAAAAAACATGAAGAAATCAACAAAAATAACATATAATAAAGCAATTAAAAACGAAAACAAATTCTTTTGCTTTAAATCGTTTTGTTAACTAAAAATATGAATATAAATTAAGAGTTTCCGAGAATATTTTTTTAATAAGCTTAATATAAACATTTTAATTCATTTTTTTATGTACTTTACTTATATAGAAGCTTTTAATAGAAAATATAAGATTAGAAGTGAGAAAATATACGTCAAAAGACAAGGGTAATGGCGATACTGGTATCGAAGGTTAATCAGGCATAAGCGAAATTGTGTGAATACGCCCTGCTTGCGGTGCACGCATATAATGTATATATGTGTGAACCCTCGGGCGTGGCAAAAGCGAAATTGCACTAATTTTGACGTTATTTACCAATATCGTGAAAATACGTTAAAAGTGGCGGAAGGTTAATCAGGCATCATGTGGTGGCGTTGATAGCCGAAAGACAAGGGTACATGCACCAATCGGTCGGTGTCCCGATGGTTGAGTGTTATGTGTCTTATGTCCAAGGCTTGATGCAAAACTACTATCGAGCCGAGGGTCTCACCGGAAGCAGCCTCTCTATCCCTATGGGGTAGAGGTAAGGCTGTCTACATCTTACCCTCCTCAGACCCTACTATAGCTTTGCTATTGGTGGGATATACTGAGTACGATGATGATGACGATGAAAATATACGTCAAAAAAACTCATTTTGGTAAATACTTTTCAATTCACCTATTTAAGTAAATACTTTTTCCTCCTCCCCATTTTAGTAAAAAACTCAAACCACCCCTAGGCCCTAACCACATTGAGTACATGCTAATCATTTTAGTTGCAGACCAATTGGCGGGACTCCCTCGTTTGAATTACAAGAAGATTTCAGACAAACAAACAAAAAGCGATAAATCTTTTGAAACCGAAAGAAGAAGAATCAGGATCAAAATGGGTACATTAATGGTTCCGCCAATGCTATGCATTTATTCAAAGCTTTCAAGGGTGCGTATCTTCAAACCCTCAATGACTTCATATATGCTACAATTTCTCCACAGATTTCGCTGCTTGTATTATTATTATTATTATTATTATTATTATTATTATTATTATTATTATTATTATTATTATTATTATTATGTATTTTGAATTTTATTCATTTATCATGATTTGATTTGGATTTCATGGAAGTGGAATAAACCCTCTGACCGGCTCGAACTGAAAATGGGCATTATTGTTAAATTTTAATGTGATTAATGATAATGTATTTCTTGATCCTAACGTGTATATCATTACTAGGTGTGTGCACGGTTCGGTTTTGGGCAAAAACCGAACCAAGAACTGAAACTCTTATTTGTATATTGGGTCTTTAATGAGTCTTATTATCCTTGTATTTGTTTATGTCTAGGGTCGGAACAAATTGCTATAATTCGTCCCCGACGACGGATTAGTCGACATTTTTCACAAATTTTACGAACAGAAGTTCTTATTTTCATATTTGCCACTCCTTACTTAATTTGAATCCATTTCTTGGACGAAAATAAGTTTCTTGAAATTTTAGATTTCAAATCGTATTTCCGCGAAAGAAATAGTGAAAACACCTAATCTTTCGAATCTTTGTTATAAACTGGTAGTACGAGTCAAAACGTTATTATCTTCCTTCAAATTTTTATAAATTGGTTATAAACTAATAGCATCTTAAACATGAGTACAAAAAGGTATATAATTACAAATTTATATTATTTTTGTAGTGATTAGGAGGAAGTATGAATTACAAATAGACATTGGGAAACTTTTGACCCGTTTGACTCTGACATGTTTTCTTTTTAACCAAATTTGGTTGATTTAACCTCTTTTACATGTAGGAGATAAAACATAACCGAATTCACATATGTTATTGCAGGCTATAAAACACGAAACGTCTGGATACTTTAAGGATGCTCTTATCACTATTTTGGAATGTGCTGAAAATCCCGGGAAACATTTTGCAAAGGTATCTATGAGTCTTATATAGAACTTAAATTTCACTTTCATTTTTGGAACGTGTAGTTATGTATCTGTCTAATATTCATGAACCATATTTTTCATTTTAAGGATTACAATACAAACTAATGTTTTTGAAAATGTTAACATATATATTGTTTGATAATACAGATACTACGAAAAGCAACTAAAGGCTTGGGAACTGATGATAAGACACTGATGAGAATAATTGTGACAAGGGCAGAGATGGATATGCAGTATATAAAAGCTGAGTATCGCAACAAGTACTCTAAAACGTTGAACGAGCTTGTTCACTTGGAGACATCAGGAAACTACAGAACCTTTCTTCTTTCACTGTTGGGTCCTAACCAATAACCACATTTGGACATGGTGCAATGGTTGTGACACTGTTGTGGCCGGTAGGAAATGTACACTGTGTAACGGGTGTTGGTGATAGTTTTTAACTGCCATTTGTGTACATCTTCATACACAAAATTGCATCTTGTTTGAAAAACTGTACGATGGCTTTCAAGAGGTATCTTGGATTTGTGTACATATTATATTAAAAAGGCTTGGGTTTCTGCGTCTTTTTAGTTTATGAAAGAACATTGGGTGCAATGAGTTTTCAAGAAGAAAACTTAAATGGGGATTGCTCATTTGGCTATAGAAAATGGTTTTGAGATGGCAATTTGGGGCGGTACCGATGGGGAACCTCCTGCATTCCCGACCCCCTTGACATTTTTCTCCCGATTGATGCCTTCTGTATTCCATCCACATTCTATATTCATCGTAGGATAACTATATGTTCTTTTTTTAAGGCGAATTTCTTTTACCTCTCGATACTCGAACCTAGGACCTTTGGGTATTAAAGAGATTTTGTTTCTGCCGTTGAGCACCAACCCAAGGACCGTAGGACAGGGGCGGATCTATGTCTTCACTACGGGGGTTGGCCGACCCTGTGAAAAAATATTTATTAGTGTTATATGTACGAGAAATTATGACCGGCCCCTATAAAATTTAGACACCGACCGCTATTAAATAATGAGAAAAGGAGAAAAGAGAATGATGAAGAAGAAATGTTGCCGGAAAAAGTCCGTCGAGTGAGGAGTTGCAGCGGTGAAGAAGAAATGGAAATATGGTCGGAAGATATACTTAACGCCTTAATGGTTTGAGACTTGAGTGTTTGGGGGCTTGGGAATACAATTTGATATAAAATTGGAATTTATTAAGTGTTGCACGTGTTTTAATTTGAGTTTTTTGAATAACTTAAATAAACCTAAAGTAATTTTTTAATTGGTTAGTGAGGCTTTTGTAGTTCTTTTTTAATTAACAAGTTTTTATATACTTTAATTTGTTATTTTAATATTTTATCTTTTTTACTTTACATAAAAATATTTTATATATATTTATACACACATATATATTAAGTTATAAATTTTTTTGGCTCTGTCACTGTTTATATATTAAAAAATATACAAAGTTTATTCATATTTTTTATCTTATACATAAATTGTTGCGCTTGTGTGTATTGGCTCGGGGTGTGTTGCCTCAATCGTAATTGACGTAATTTTTTTGTTATATCCTTGTTTATGTGACCCGACCCAACCTGAATGTACCAGAAAAAAATTGATATTCAACGATAGACAACCGGCCCACAAAATTTCCGACCCTGTGAAAAATATTTCCTGGATCCGCCACTGACTCTAGACATAAGAAACTGCATGGAGGAGCGAAATTCATATATAACAGCCCGAAATAGCATGCTCATCCCCTACTTGCAACATCTTAGGTAAATCATGTTGCTTGCAACTTCTTTCTCATCGTAAAATTTTGCAGTGATTGAAATTACCAAATTTGGCCATTATCTCAAAAGAATTCTCTTAACTTATAAATATTGAAACGGATCCCTAGTTAACATTTAAATCATGGTATTATGTAACTGTTTTATTTATTTTGTAAAATAAGATTTTGAAAATGGTTTGCTGAAAATGCTGCTGGGAAATAGTTTCCTACGCTTTTCCAACATATTTTCGACATATTTCCATAAAAAATATATAGTTGGAAGCTTCCAATACATATAGTTAAATTGTTTTATTTTCTTTTTCTACGCATCTCCAACACATTTATTCATATACTTCATGTAATTGTTTTTTACCTGCTACTGTTATTGTTATTTTGTATTATCACTTAAACAAAATATATACTAAATAGTATATATTTTTTTGGTTTATTTTAATGTTTTTATTTCCTACGCATTACCAACAAATTATTTTTTTTTTAATTTTTTATTTTCCTAAACTTTATTTATGTTTATCTGATCCGCTGTATTTTACAATTATTGTGTTTATTGCATTTAATTATACTAGCGTGTAATAGAAATATAAACTTGCCATCGATCTTTGGAACATTCCTATGTCATGCTTTTATAATTTTGTGGTCAAAACAATTGTACTTAGAAAAACAACTTCCATACAAGACAAGATAAAATTATACCATCTCCATAGTAGACAACTTTCTAGTCTATTTTTTAGATTATTTGACATGGCAATCACGACATTGATCATTACTTTATTATTCTAGAGAAGTGGAAAAAGTGTTCAATTGTCTATATATAGAGTTCAAGTAAAAAAAAAGTTTGGCCGCAAACTAGCCTTGTTGCTTAGCCCATCTCTATAAAACCACAATCAACTTATGTATAGAGTTCAAGTTGTTGTTTTCTTGACAACAACTTATTCTAATCAAATCAATGCTCAGACTTGCAAACCAAGTGGTGGTATCAGGGAAAAAAAACCACCTCCTGGACAATGCAACAAAGAGAATGACTCGGATTGTTATGTCCAAGGTAAGTTCTATACCACATATACATGCTCCCCTACAGTGACAGGTGCTACTAAAGCAAAACTTACTATAAACAGCTTCCAAAAAGGAGGTGATGGTGGGGGGCCTTCGGAGTGTGACAACCAATACCACTCTGATGACACTCCGGTTGTGGCATTATCAACCGGATGGTACAATGGAGGGGATAGGTGCCATAAGTTTATTACCATTAATGGAAATGGGAGGAGCGTGAAGGCTAAGGTTGTGGATGAGTGTGACTCTACTATGGGTTGTGATGATGATCATGACTATCAACCACCTTGTCCTAATAATATTGTTGACGCTTCGAAAGCTGTGTGGAAAGCGTTAGGGGTCTCAGAAGATAACTGGGGAGATTTGGATATCACCTGGTCAGAGTAATATATACGCTCCTTAAAATTGTCAAAAAGTTGTTATTCCTTTTATTTCTAGGTGAATATATGTACTACGTGAACATATTAACTACGTGAATCTATACATGTTCAAATTGGTGTTATAATATGAGTTCTTGTACGTTTGAATTATTGAATTGTTGATTTTATCACACAACACATTAGCACCAGTGGCGAAGCTTGAGTTGTCTCCACTAACCTTCGCCCTTGATTAACATGGCTATGAGAACCTACAATGAGTTATTATTTGTAACTTCAAGTTTTGTCACATGCTTGTTGTGGTAATATAATGAAGAAACTTACATGGAAATCATGATTTAAGAGAACCAAACAAGAAAAACCATTTACAATAAAAAGGTTTTCATATACAAAGTATCACTATCAATCGCTTATTATTGTTTGCGATAGATTTACATCTTGTTTACACAGGTAATCTCAATAATAATTAGGACAAAAGATTGTATGCTGGTAATGACAGGTGGCATCGTGATGGTTGGAATGAGGCAAGGATTAAGTAGAGTGAGAACAATTAGGATGCATTATATGTTGAGAGCTTGTGTTGCGCTCAGTGAGTAATTTGGGTAATAATTTGTCATTAGTAGACGAGGGCCCTCGGGATACTTATATAAAATGTTTGTGTTAATTAAAGGAAAACTAAGTGACTTAGAGCATTCACATCCCATTCCCTATCCCCATATCTATAATTACATTACAAAACACTACATTTCTCTTTCATGTTAAATTAAATAATACTTTTATCATTACAGTTTTATCTCTCCTCTACTCACAACCAATCCAACAAATATTAAAAAATAAATAGGGGCAAATAATGTTCCCCAAATGTTTCCCCAAATTTACAAAAATTCACTACATTTCTCTCTGCATCCTATAATTTACACTCACAATCATTCAAAACCTCACCCTATAATTTACCAATCCCCCTCACATAATTATGGGGGATGGGATGTGAATGCTCTTAGTCAAAAATAAGAAGAAAATGAAAGAAACATAGAAAAGTTTAAAAAAGTGATTCTAACACCTTACATTTGTGATTCATGAACTGTTGCTACAACAATTACAAGACCAATGATAGTGAATGGACTGATTAGGCTAACAAGCTTCAAGGGTTCAGGTTAACCTAACGCAGGTCGAGGTGTCCCTCTACGTTTGCAAAACGCAGAGAGAGGTTCACTGGTTTATTTGTTATTGTTATTGTTCACCAGAGATCCAAGACTGAGATGTTTGAGATCGGTTTTTGGATGAAGCTCTTGGTGAAGCAATGATGTTTGTGAAGTAAGAAAGAAACAAGCAAAGTGCTAGTTTCTCAAGGGAGAAGAGAAGATCAGGGAGAGTGTGTTATCTGCCCAGATCTTGGTGTCCCTTTGTTTATGGCTAAGTTATCATTTTATAGAAGGAGAGACCAAGCCTTTTGTCTAGTGTATAAACTAGTTCACCTCCAGTTTGCTTAGAGAGTTGACCTTTATGGGCAAGAACCTTTGGACCGTTGGTCCATGATTAAAATAATAATATTTTATCTGAACATGTCCCTTGTTCAGAGGGAACAATGATGTGAATAGTGATTTGACATCGTACTGTAGCGCGTGGGTACTGTTCACGTACTTGTTTACATAAATTGGGCGGGAAAACGAAGCTTTTAACCTTTTAACATTTTTAGCGTTAATGTGTGAAAGCCATTTTATTAATTCCTTGGGCCACCCCCGTCATCAGCCCCCCAAGTCAGAGGTGTTTGAGAAGTAAGCTCAAGGGCTTCTGACTTTTGCACACATTTTGTTTATTGTTTAAAGGCTTCGAGGCTTGCAGGCTTCGAGGCTTTGTTCTGTTTTGGTTATTTTTTGAATTTCTGACAAGACAGTTGATTTGATGATAACTGCATGTTGCGGTTCCCAATAACTGCTTTTTATTAATAGTTATCAATAGTGATAACTATTCATTTTCTTCAGTTTTTCCTTTAAAGTTTCCACAATACTCTCCAAACACATTCAAGTTTTCTTTCAATCCTTCACCAGGTTAGTTTCAATCTTTCCTCTTCCTTTCAAAATTATGGTTGCTAAGAAAGATTTGTCGGTCAGTTTTTCCCGATTAACCCAAGAAGAGGTCGAATCGTTTTGTGTTGAATGAGGTATAGGTTTAAAGTTTAAACTGATTGCTCCGCCGGTTGATTCGTCAATCGATCGTTGTCCGGCGGGTTTTGTTGCCCTTTATTGCCGACATTTGAATTTTCGAATCTCTGGCATCCGTTTTCAATCTTTGTTTTGAATGTATTGGAGTATTACCGTGTGTCGTTTGGTCAGATCCACCCCTTAGGGCTTGCTAGGGTTTTACACTTTGAGGTATTATGTAGAGCCTTAGGGTATGATCCGTCATTGTTGAGTTTTCGCCGTTTCTTTCGCTTAGCGAAAAACGGTGATTGGTACACTTTCGAACATACTCAAGTTGATACATGTTTAGTTTCTTCAACGGTTACAACCCTTGGTTCTTGAAAGGAACGTTTTTTCTTTGGCTCCGACTCCATTCTTCCTTTTAAATCTGTTTGGAGACAACCCGAGGCTGTTTTAAATGAACCGGAGTCGGCTGAATCGGAGTTAAATGAAGCCTTTTTGAAGTCGATTAGGAAATGTTCGTCGCGTCTTCGTCCTCTTCCCGAACACCTTCTTGTGTTATTAGGAATTAGCAAATTATGGGATAAGCCTAATCGGTATCCCGTGCTTATGAGAGATAATAAGGGTATGCGTTTGTTTATCCCGTATTTGCTTTATTTTGTTGATATGTTTGTTAATGGGTTTCCTATGTATTTGTAGTTATGTCTACCTTGGATTTCTTGAAGAGTGACGACACTTCAGACGTTGGGTTTACGGATGCTTCTGCTGTTGTTGGGGAGGATTTGGTGGTTCGAGGGAAAGAGGGTCGGTTTGAAGATGTTGGGTATGTGGGAGTTCCTAATGTTAAAGGGTTCACCAAGGTTGCTGGTCCTAAGGCTTCCACTCGTCGTTCCACACGGCGTTTGTTGAAGTCTTCTGGCGAATCATCCTCTCATGAACCGTTGAGGTTAGTGACGATGTTCTGGTTGCCGAAGATCAAGGTCCAAGTGTGGAAGGGGAAAAAGAGCAGGGTTTGGTTGTTTCCAAGAAGAAGAAGTCGACCGGCAAGAAGGTTGTGATGCCGATGGTTCAAGGGTTGGATGCGAATGAAATTTATGTGCCGGAGTGGAATGTGAAGGTTGAAATATAGCTTCAAAGATTCGGAAGTTTGTGCTGATGTGTTAGCCAATTTTGCTCCCCCTGGTGTTCGTGAGACTATTTCTGGTATGGAAGGTGATTCCATGTTGTCGAGGTTGATTTTGAGTTCTTGCAACCTTTCTGCCCTTTTGGCAGAGGGTGTGACTCGTTTTCGAAAGGGGATGCAGGAGTATGAGGTTTTTTCCAAGAAGAAGGAGAAAATGAAGGCTTCTATGGTGGAGATGAAGAAAGAGATTGATGGCTTTTCGAAGAAAGAGGAGGGTTATGTGAAGAATATTGACGAGTTGTCCCGTGGCCATGAGATTGAGGTAGCAGGGTTGAAGAAAGCTATGGAAGCTGATAGGGCTAAGTTGGATGCTGACCGGGAAGTCTTTGAGGTGCAGAGGATAGCCTTTGAGATAGAGAAAGAAGGCTTGAAGGCTTCGGTCACCCAAACCTCTAACGACAACCGGTGGTTGATTGAACACGGGTTTCATCAGGTTGTAACTTACTTGCTTAATTCCAATGAATTTAACTCAGTGTTGGGCGATGTTTACACGAAGCTGCTGGGTCACGGGAAACATTTGGGGTTTGTTGCAGGCTTCAAACATCACGAAGCCGGTAAACCTATGGAGCAATCGCCCTTGTTCAACCGTGAAGCTTACAAGCCTTCTCAGATTCAGTTCGTGCAATGGAAAGGCTCACTTACCCTTATGTGGGTGAAGTTTCGTCATGCTTTGGTAAGCCTCTTTCCGTTTTGCAGTGCTTGAGACCAGCCAACCTAGATGAAAAAGTTTCCAAAGAGGTGCTTGAGTCCTTGTCTAAGAAGCGCACCCGTTCCGGTGATAGCGAGGAAACTTTATCTGGAGGTAGCGATGGATCACATGTGGCAATCCTCGAAGGTTCGGCCGTTGCTGGTGTTGGCCCGGAAGTGAAGAAGTCCAAGAAAGCTAAGGGTGGTAAGGCTAGTACTTCAAAGCCTGTTTATGATGTTTAAACACTTGATTCATAGCTTTCTTAGCGCCTTTAAACAATGTTATGTACTTTGAACAATTTAGGTTTGGCATGAAACTCTTAAAGTTTCTGCCTTATGGTTGTTGTTGACCTTGTTGGCCGTTTGAACACTTTTATGGGAATCCTTATGATTTCCTTGTTTAGCCTTAATGGCTTATTATGAATGTTGTTAGTTATGGCCTTGGAATGGCCTTGTTTACGAACTGTGATGTTCTATGTATTTGTGTTTTGGTTGCTTGTTTTGTTAGTTTGATGTGTTTTTTAGCTAACTTTCCTTAAGAAGTTTTAGTGCTGCAGTCACTTTAGCTTCATTAGGTAAAAAGCACGTGTTGGCTATCCTTTGTATCACTACTTAGTGTATGTTTGTTTCGTAAACTTTTTCAGAGTTTAAGGAACGAATTGATGTAGGCTGTTCAGACCCGTCTTATGAGACAAGTTTTAGTTGAAAAAATTTTATAAGTCTCATGGAGTTGGATTGATATAGGAACTCACCCCTTATATAGGTCCATTTAACCCTTGAACCTATTGAGCGATGTGGCTTAGGAGCTCATCCACTTACATGGCCCTTGCCATGGAGTTTCTTGCTAGGTTCTCAACCTGATTATAGGATAGTAAAGACAAGTTATGACAAAAACTTTATCATTCATTCAAGAGGTTGTTGTTCACAAAAAAGAGAATTATACATCTCTTGAAATACATTTTAAGACTTTGACTAGGCATGGAACCTTTTAAGGGTTTTGTCGTTCCAGTTTCTTGGAAGCTTTTTGCCTTCTACATCGGCTAGCTTGTAGGATCCACCCTTGTGAGCTTCAAGGATTGTGTATGGCCCCTCCCATTTTGGGCCAAGTTTTCCTTGGTTTTCTTTCTTGCTGGCTTCGTTATTTCGGAGTACAAGGTCTCCTGGCCTGAAACGTTCATGTTTCACTCTTGCATTGTAGTAAGCTTCCATCTTTTGTTTGTACTTAGCCTCTTGTACTGCGGCTTGATCACGAATTTCTTCGAGGAGTTGCAAATTCAACATGGTCTCATTGTTTTTTGACTTGAGATCCATGTTGAGTGTTCTTTGAGTCACAACTCCGACTTCGGTCGGGATTACAGCTTCCGATCCGAACACTAGGCTGTAAGGTGTTCGTTTGTGGCTTGTCTTTTCGGTTGTTCTTATTGCCCATAGAACATTTGGGAGTTCTTCAAGCCAATTTTTGTTATGCCTTCCCAGCCTTGTTTTGATTCCTTCCATGATGGTTCTGTTTGTTCTTTCAACTTGGCCGTTGGATTGTGGGTATGCGACTGAGCTGAATACTTGGGTGATTCTGAATTCTTTGCACCATGTGCTAAAAGGCTTCTCAGCAAATTGTTTCCCATTATCCGTGACCAACACTCCTGGCAACCCATAGCGACAAATGATGCTTTCCCATACAAAGTCAATGACTTGTTTGCCCATTATCTTTGCAAGTGGTTTGACTTCAGGCCACTTGGTAAAGTAGTCGACAACTACTAGCAAAAATTTTACCCCACCCTTGGTCGGTGGGAATGGACCAACAATGTCCATTCCCCACTTGTGAAAGGGCCAAGCCGAGGAGATGGGGACCAGATCGTGTTTAGGGCTTTTGGGAATCGGTGCATGAATTTGACAAGCTTCACATTTCTTGAGTTGTTCCGTTGCATCTCGGTGCATCGTGGGCCAGAAGTATCCGAGGTTCATCAATTTTGCAACCACCGTTCTCAGCCCAAAATGAGCTCCACATATCCCCTCGTGAACCTCTTTGATCAGATATTGACTTTGTTCAGGGCCCACACATCTCAGCAGTGATGCAAGGTATGCCTTTTTATAAAGGGTTTCTCCTAGCAACACATACTGTCTGGACTTTATTCGAACCCTTTCAGCCTCCATCTGGTCCAGAGGTAACTCACCATTTTTGAGAAACTTTTCTATGGGAGTCATCCAATTAGGACCTTCTTTAGTGATTACATCTTGAACCTCCAATTCTTGAATTGAAGGATTTTTCAACACTTCCACCAATACTTTCTTGGTGAGATGTGCAAATGTGAGGGATGCTAGTTTGCTCAGGGCATCGGCTCTTTTGTTTTGTGATCTTGGGACTTGTTTGATGGTACACTCTTGAAACGTGGTCATCAACCCCTTTGCCTTTTCACGATACTTCTTCATGTTGGGCTCTTTGGCTACATAGCTATCATTGACTTGACTTGAAACAAGTAACGAGTCTGTGAATACTTGTAGCTTATGGATCTTCATCTCTTTGGCAATCTTCAGACCAACGATCAATGCTTCGTACTCAGCTTCGTTGTTGGTGGTCTGAAATTCAAATCGAAGAGCATATGTAAATTCTAACCCTTCGGGGTTAATTAAAATGAGCCCAGCTCCTGACCCTTCGATGCTGGAAGCTCCATCGGTAAAAAGCTTCCAGGCTTCAGGGTCAGAAGGTTCATTGGCAGTTGTGTGTATTTCAAGAGTGACTTGCTTTGGGATTTCTACAATGAAGTCCGCCAAGACTTGAGCTTTGATAGCTTTTCTTGGGACATAGGTGATGTTATGTTCACCTAGTTCCACAGCCCATTTGGCCAATTGACCTGAATTTTCTGGTTTTTGAAGCACACTTTTGATGGGTTGGTCAGTGACCACTTGTATAGGATGTGCTTGAAAGTACCTTCGAAGCCTTCTGGCCGTTTGAATTAAGGCCAGAGCAAGTTTTTCCAAAAGAGGATATTTGATCTCTGCCAGTTTTAGTGTTTTATTAAAGAAATAAACGGGTACCTGAACTTTGTCTCGTTCGATGGTTAGAACCGCGCTTAATGCTTCTTCAGCGACTGAGAGATAGACAGAGATCAGTTCTCCTGTTTCAGGGGCTGCAATAGCTGGAAGTGAAGCCAAGTGTTGCTTCATTTGGTTGAAGGCTTCTTCTGCCTCTTCCGTCCACCTGAAATCTTTCTTATTGGTGCAACCCTTTAGTGTTTTGAAAAAGGGTAGGGACTTCTCAGCAAGCTTGGAGGTAAAACGCTTCAAGGCTGCAAGCCTTCCATTCAGACTTTCCACTTCTTTTTTGCTTTGTGGGGATTTGGTTTCAAGAACAGCCCTGACTTTGTTGGGATTAGCTTTTATGCTTTGTTTCCCCACGATGTGCCCCCAAAACTTGCCTTTTTCGAACCCGAATGAGCATTTTCCGGGGTTAAACTTCATGTTGATTTTCCTTAAGCTTTGGAAGGTTTCTTGTATGTCTTCAAGCATTTGATACTCGGTTTTGCTTTTGATTACCAGATCATCAACATAAGCTTCCAGGTTTCTGCTAATTTGGCTAGCAAATGCTTTGTCGATCAAACGTTGGTAGGTTGCACCGGCATTTCGTAGGCCAAAAAGCATCTTTTGATAACAAAAAATACCCTTGTCCGGGTGGAATGCAGTCTTTTCTTCATCTTCCACCTTCATGAGAATTTGATGATAACCCTTGTAAGCGTCGAGAAAACACTTAAAGGGATGGCCGGTCAAAGATTCAACCTTGAGGTCCATTTCGGGTAAGGGATAGCAATCCTTCGGACATGCTTTGTTCAAGTCTTTGAAGTCGATGCACATCCTCCAAGACTTGTCAGGTTTTTGTACCATGACGGGATTAGCCACCCAAGATTGATACTTGACCTCACGTAGGATCCCAGCTTGTACAAGCTTTTCAACCTCTTGACATGCTGCCAAGTTTCTTTCAGGAGCTAGGCTCCATTTCTTTTGGACAACAGGGTTGACATCGGGAGGTATTTTTAGCTCATGCTCTGCAATGCTTCGAGGGATGCCTGTTATGTCTTCCGGGCACCAAGCAAAGACATCGCTATAGTGTATCAACAGCTTTTCAAGGTGTGAGAGGGTTTCTTTGGAAAGGCTTGTGTTTACCCCTACATTTTGTTCAGGATACTTGGGGTTTACGATCAAGCCTTGTTCCTCGTCTTCATTTCTTGAACTTTCCCCTTCAACCGTGTAAACCTCTTGGGTAGGTTGAAGGGTTGCAATTCCCATGTCGGTGTGAAACTTCACAGCACCTTGACCAACCGAGACAGCCATGTTGAACACACATTGCCCTGGCCTTCCTATGATTACATCATAGTTGAAAGGTGTGTTGATAACCACAAAAGTGAGTGGTTTGGTTTTCTTCATCTGGCCTTCACTAAAACAGGCATCAAGCGTTAGTTGGCCTAAAGGCTTAAAGGGTATATCGGCGATACCTTTTATAGATGTCCCGGAGGGTTGAAGCCTTGAACGCTCTTCTTTACTCAACCGGTTGAAGAACCTTTCATACATGATCTCTGTGGCTGCCCTTGTGTCGATGTAGGCTTTGCTTGTGTTGAGTGTTCCCACGACCGCTGCTACTACCAAAGGGTTTGAGAGTAAGTTACCTTGAGGTGGTGGGAAGTAGACGCATTGAAGCTCTCAAGCCTCCAAGCGTTGTCGCTTATGGGGAACTCCCTGGTCTATATTCACCATATTCACTTCTTTGCTTTTTCTTTCAGCCATCTTGTCTTTGACCCCTTTTACCAAATGAGCCAATTCTCCAGACTTGACAGCTTCCTCAATTCTTCTCTTGAGTTGAAAGCAATCGTTTGTGTGGTGACCTTTTTCTTCGAGAAACTCACAAAACTGGGTGGAGCTTTCGTTCTTCTTGCTCTTGGGCAAGAGTCGAGGAGGTCGGAAGTTGTGTTTCACTTCTTCGGTGGCAAGGATCTCCTGAGGGGTTTTGGTTAAGGCAGTGAAGTTCACAGTCTTTCCCCTGCTTGGGTTCCGACCTTCAGGCCTTCGTTGATCTGAGCTCCTTGGATATTTATCATAGGGATTTAAGTTCCCTTTCTTTCGATTCGGGCTGTTGCTTCGCCAACTAGGAGCTCTTTTTCTTTGTTCTTTGAAATCAATGGCCTCTTCGCCTCGAATATGAGCCTCAGCTCGTTCGAGAGCTTCTTCAAGGGTTTTAGGTAGGAACTTGTTGAAGTCCCTTGTGAGGTGTTTAGAGGTGATGGCGTTCATGAAGCCTGCCACCTTCATTTTTTCATCAGCCCCCACATATGTCAACCCTTCCTTTTTGTACCTTTCGATGAAATCTCGAAGGCTTTCATAATCTTTTTGTTTAATTTGAAAGATGACCGTGACATCCTTGATGTACCTCCTTTGTTGTGAAAAGTTGGCCAAGTATCCTTTGCTCAGATCATCGAAGCTTCGAACGCTTTGGGCAGGAAGGTCGTTGAACCTTATCCTGGCTGATCCGACAAGTGTTTGCATGAACATTAAACAACATTCAGCATGTGACCACTTTTCGATCCTGGCTGCACCGGTGAAGACCTGGAGGTGGTCTTCGGGATCCTCGGTCCCATCATATGTTTTTATATGAGGTGGCATCTTGATTTTCGTTTGAAAGTCATAATCGGCGATTTGTTGAGAAAAACAAGATAGGTAACCGGGCTTGTAGGGCTTTGCAAGGTCTTCGTCTAGCCTGGTAACGGGATTATGACTTGTCGTTCCTTGGTGGTTACCCAGCGCTTGGTTGATGATCTGGGTCCAAGGAAAGTGTGCCATCATCTGAGGCATCAGGTTAAAGCCTTGAAGGCTTTCAGGGGTTGCTGCTGTTTGTTTTATTCCCATGGGAGTGCTCATTGCTGCACTTAAAGCCAAGGGCAAGACCGACATGGCCTGCTCCCATGTAGTGGCTGTAGGAGGGACACTTGAAGCTGGTGACTGCCATATTTGGTCGAGAGTGGTCTCGTGCCTAAGGGGTTGTGAAGTAAACAAAGGGAAAGCCGTTGGGCTTGGTCTCCCATAGGTGTAAGGAGACGGGTTAAAAGGTTGGCAAGTTACACTTAGACCAGCTTCTGAATGAGAAGCAGCCTGTCATGAGCTGGTTAGAGGGGAAGGTGGACGCTCGAGTGACAGTGAGGGCTCTTGATCATCATACTCCAGCCTTATTCTTATCCCCTTTTCTCTCTCTAGGCTCACGTGTTGGTTAAGAAGATGCCTTAGTTGCAAAAAATTCCGTGATACCCCTTCCAGCGACAAGTCAACGCGCTCCGGGGCGTTCGTGACTCCTGCATGGGGAGAAGGATCTCCGGATCGTGAAGGGGTTGGAGTTCGAAAAGGTGAAAACTCGAGGAACAAAGGTTCCGTCGAAGTTCCTCCCGGGGTGGAAAAAAACGAGGTCGTCGCCGGAGTTTCTTGACCAGCACTGGGTGTCGGTGTTCTTGACACTTGGTTGACTTCACCGGGAGATCCACCTTCTGACATGGTGATGGAGCTACACTACTGGTCTTAAAGATAAGTAAGCGGCGTAGCCCCATGGTGGGCGCCAACTTGTTGCTACAACAATTACAAGACCAATTATACTGAATGGACTGGTTAGGCTAACAAGCTTCAAGGGTTCAGGTTAACCTAACGCAGGTCGTGGTGTCCCTCTACGTTTGCAAAACGCAGAGAGAGGTTCACTGGTTTATTTGTTATTGTTATTGTTCACCAGAGATCCAAGACTGAGATGTTTGAGATCGGTTTTTGGATGAAGCTCTTGGTGAAGCAATGATGTTTGTGAAGTAAGAAAGAAACAAGCAAAGTGTAAGTTTCTCAAGGGAGAAGAGAAGATCAGGGAGAGTGTGTTATCTGCCCAGATCTTGGTGTCCCTTTGTTTATGGCTAAGTTATCATTTTATAGAAGGAGAGACCAAGCCTTTTGTCTAGTGTATAAACTAATTCACCTCCAGTTTGCTTAGAGAGTTGACCTTTATGGGCGAGAACCTTTGGACAGTTGGTCCATGATTAAAATAATAATATTTTATCTGAACATGTCCCTTGTTCAGAGGGAAAAGTGATGTGAATAGTGATTTGACATCATACTGTAGCACGTGGGTACTGTTCACGTACTTGTTTATATAAATTGGGCGGGAAAACGAAGCTTTTAACCTTTTAACCTTTTTAGCGTTAATGTGTGAAAGCCATTTTATTAATTCCTTGGGCTACCCCCGTCATCATGAACCATGATAGTTAGCAATTAGCTTACAAATGAGTGATTCTAACATATTAACCCGGTGTTTGGAAACCAGTAGGAGTGTTGGGTTGAACCCGGTAGCGGAGTTGAAGCATGTTGGAGTACTTTAGGAGGGAAAGGACATAAGTGGGAGTGTGGGTTAGGCGAGAGATATGCTTGGTGATACTGTATGTAAGAAGGCTGTAGCATTGGACATGTGCCCCTAGGAATGAGGACGCAGGTGGGATGGGAGGGATAAGTTGAGGTTTTTTTCTTTGACGTAGTCGTTGAGTATCGTTTGTATCTCTGGGATCTTGGATCTTAACAAATAAGGTGATATGATAACTCCGGAAAACGTGGTCACGTCACATGTGCAAGCGTAATAACCACGTCCAGAGGTGCAGAACTAGCATGTGTGGAGCTAGCGGTTGGTCCCTAGCGTTCCATTAGGGTGTGAGAAAGGACAAGCCGGAAGTTTAGATCAATCAGAGCATTCTCATCGCATTCCCTATAATATTGCGAGTGAATTTTGTAAGTTATATGGTATGATTACGAGTTGTTGTGAGTAGAGGGGAAAATCTATGTTATTTGAGTAAATTAAATTTGTGTTACACTTTTCACATCGTATAATCTTTTAATATTTTCTGAAAATGGAAAGATATTGATAAAGGTATAAAAATATATTTAATTGAAAAAAAAATAGAGAAAAGTTAATGATTTTTAGTGCATTATATAGATATAGATAGGGTAAGGAATGCTCTCATATGAATGACGTGAATGTTGAAAGGTGCATGATTATATATCAACATCAACGTAGAACTTGCCACCTGAGAAGCCTTCGAACATGTGTATGCTAAGAGGAAACAACGTCGTTAGCTCGCCACATGATAGGGGATATTCTGTGACTACCTTTCGGCCTAAGAATCAATATAGTGTGTGTTGAAAGTAACTATGTAGTGGTGAATGAATATAACATGGTTGTTGGGGTTGTATTATAGCAATTAAATGGTATATATTTAATGCGTTTACTATTCATGCTTTATTTTGGTGTTTGGCGCTACTTAGGGGTGTTCTAGAAAAAAAGGAAAACCGAATCGCATTCGTAACCGAAAAACCTGAATTCGATTTGTGGATCTAGTTTTTATGCGATTGTTCGATTCATTATGTTAAACCGAATTAATCAATTAAAATGTTGACTATATTAATTATTTTGTAATTTGCCCAATATTCTTTAACCCCATGTTTAATATGTAGTCCAATAGTCCATATCCGTATTTCAAAATTTCATTTTGGAATGTTATTCTATGGTTGAGTGGCTGCATATTTAAGGCTATTTAACAGTTCATAGGTTTTGATGTTTTATTATGGTTTTTAACGTTTTTTAGGATGTATATGTTGGGTTTGTTTGAACATTTTCGTGTAGTACGGAACCCAAACGAATGCCCGAATCCTGAACACAAACAGAAAAAAATGTTGTTTGGGACGAATTCAATTTATACGGTTTGAATTGGTTTGTTCGATTTTAACCGAGCCTAGCTAAATTTGGATATATTACGGTTTGATTATCCCCTTTCCGAATTTGGTTAGGTTCGATTTTCGATTGAGGGTAAAAAAAAGCTCATAAATGAACAAATAGAATATATCAATAATCGAACCGATGAACACCCCTAATGCTGCTTGATTTTATATGGGTCTAGTTTAGATAATGCTTGGCTGGAAAGGTGGTATGTGCTAGGCTCATTGGGAGTTGTTATGATTTGGAAAAAATGGACAGATGGTTGATATCTGGATCCTCGTATATGGATTAGTGGTTTACAAGTCGAGTGATAGTGGTTTTGGACTCTTGGAGAGAGTACATATGTTTGGGTGCGTGATCCATCCAGATCCATCACTCGTCATCAGTCATTATCAGCAAGGTTTCTAGTTTACACTCGGAAAAAGTAGCGAGTCGAACAACCACACAATTGTCAACCCAACACCATATAAGCTCGATTTATGAATATTTAACTTCAATCTTGATGTAAAGTACAAACAACTCTTAACCCTTCATCTTTATGAGTAGGATTGACTCCCTTACACATGTCTTATGTTAAGTACATCGTATTAGGTTCTATCCATGGGACCTTCACGAATAATTTTCAGTTCTTTTAAAAAGACCTAATAGATTCTTGAGTGACCCTGAATAAAGCTCTTGAAAATGAGTAAGGTGAATTAACTAAAAATGGCCCGAATAAACGAAACCGATTCAACTATTATGGGTATGTTTGGCAAAACTAGCTGGTAGCTGTTAGCTGTTAGCTGTAAGCTGGAAGCTGAAGGTTGGAAGCTGAAAGCTAGAAGCCGGTAGCTGGTAGCCGTTAGCTGTAGCTTTTAAATATTTAGGTGTTTGGCAGAGTAGCAGAAGCTTTTAATAAAACTAGCTAGGTGTCCGCGTGGTGCAGCGGAATGGGCACACAACCTAACATCAACCGCATAATCAGTGTCGGTACATGATTCATCTTATGACAGTGCATACATAACCTAAGTGTAGACGTGTAATTCATGGAAAAGCAGTAAGCTTGTAAATGATGTCGAAAATCAAGAAACAAAGCTGAAATATACAGTAATTTTCAAATAGATAATTTTTTAAACCAATATATTTTGATATGAATCCCTTTTGGAACATGCACTGTTTTAATCTGAAATATGTTCTGACCTGACCCCTTTCGACTCAAAAGCGTACCGACACGCATCGAACTAATTTAACCATTTTTGTATCGACTTGTTCTGACCTTAATTTGGTCTCACACATGACTCAAGTTCATCTGACTCGACTCCTAAGTTGGTCTTACACATGACTCGAGCTCATCTGACTTGACTTTTACTGATCCTAACCGATAATCACGTAGTAGGTTAATTTTTTAAAGTTAAAGAAGTATAGCAATCATACTCAAATTAAAGAGAATAAAATGCTCGTTTTTATGATGTAATTTGTTTAAAAAATTATTAACGTGTGAAAAAGTTATGGCTCCTAAAAAAGTCATGGGGTAGTTAGTTTTGAATAAAGGTTGAATGTGTAACTATTATATAAATTAACAAAAATTGATATAAGTTCAAGTAACAAACTTGTAAATTCAAATGTAAAAGCTTGTAGCTAGCTTTTTCTCAAACGCTTCCTATAATAGCGTTTCAATTTAGAGCTTTTTCTCATCCTCTAAAAGCTTTAAGCCTCTCTTACCAAACAATACTCTTTTTATTAGATAGGAGCTTTTTCTAAAAGCTTGTAGCTTAAAGCCTCTAAAAAGCAAGCCCTTTGCCAAACACACCCTATGTTTCAAATTTATCACATTATCGAACCGAAATAACCGAAACCGAGCGGATCTCATTTTCACCCAATAACATGTTTTAGCGTGCGATCCACTACTCCCCTCGATAATATCCACTTTGTCCCTCCGACCGCCTTCCGTTTCAAAATCCCTAAAATCCCAACCCTTTAATAATATAAAAGCCACCATACTCACAGCAATTACAACTCAACACTTTACACCACCACTCGATCGGCGATGAGATTCTTCGGCAAAGGCTCTTCCGATGACTCACCGTCAACAACTGCTGTTGCCTCGTCATCCACCGCCGCCGTAACCTCCGGTCCGGCCAGACCTATCCGCCTGGTGTACTGTGACGACAAAGGCAAGTTCCAGATGGATCCGGAAGCCGTTTCCGTTCTGCAGCTTGTTAAACAGCCTGTCGGCATCGTTTCGGTCTGCGGTCGTGCTCGCCAGGGCAAGAGTTTTATACTGAATCAGGTAGTTTTTATGCAGAAATGACCTAGGGTTTATTAATGTGATATTTGACGCGTAATTTGTTTGTGCGTCTGTGGAACTAGGGGTTTAGGTGTGATCATTGCTTATGGAATTGTTTGGTTTGAGTACATTGCTATGAATTGTGGAGAAATTGATTAATTTATAGCACACTTGTTGTTTTGAATTTATTTTTGAGGTTAAATCAGTATCCGGCTTCGATTGTTAGTGGCATAGGTTGGTTGGTATGCAGTAATAATCTAGCATTTTTTTAAATATTGCTCATTAATCACAATGTTTGTGTTTGTTTGTGAAATGTTAAATCTTGGTCAAAAGTTTCAGTTGGAAGAGTTTTATATTGAATCAGGTACTGGAAAGACCTAGCGTTTGTAAGTTTTATGTTTGGCACATATTTGATGTGTAGTTTGTTTGTGTGCTAGTGATTGTGAAGCTAGGGTTTTAGGTGGAATCATTGCTTATTGAAGAAACGTGGATCTACTCACTGGTAGCAGATCTACTTTCCTCGGGTTTTGATTGTACTATTTCACCGATGGTTCTTCTGGATCTGTGTTCTTCCACCTACAAAATGAACAACGCCGTTAACTTACCCCTCAGAAAGGGACAGAGGGGTCCTCTTTGGGGTAACCCTCCGGCGTGAGAATAAGTATATGTAGGAGAAGATAATAATGTGAGAGTAAGGGAATCTGGAGAGTATTGCTTAATAGCTGAATACTGTATGATTGTGTGACTGTGTTTTTGTATATCTTTCCTTGTGGAGTTGATGCTGTATTTATAGTGCTAGGGTTTCCACTGATTGAGCTGGGACCAAATTAGGGTTTTGTTGGCCTCCTCCAATCGATTTGCGCCACGTGTCCTTGGAGACACCTGGTGCTTTTTCATTGGTTATAATCACGTGGTAACCCATGAGTCATGCTGAGCTGTCCACCTTTCATTTAGCAGCTGTCAACAACAGCATATCCTTATTCCTTAAAAAGATGCCTTCTGGAAGGTTGTCTGACGTGCACAATCAAGGTTGCCCTAATCCTGATTTGGATAAGGACGAGGTTGATTATGTGCATGTGTGATATGCGCCCATCCTGAGGATGCGCGAGGTCTTCTCTTTATTCTCACGCGCAGATATTTCATGCGCAGATGTGATACGCACAAGCATGTAATACACGTCACGCGCGGATGCCCCACGCGCAGCTGCGCCATGCGCAACAGTGATATGGGTGGGCATGTATGATGCGCGAGTATGTGATATGCGCCGCGCGCGGATGCGCCACGCACGATGTGATATGCATAAGCATATATGATGCGTAAGCATGTGATACGCGCGAGCATATGTGATGCATGAGCATATGTGATGCGTGAGCATATGTGATGCTTGAGCATATGTGATATGTGCAAGCATGTGATGCCTGAGCATATGCGATATGCGCTGTGCGCATAAGTTTTGGCTTTGTGCCGTGATAATATCTTTGATTTCTAATGTCTTGTATATATCTTGTGGGTTGACCCGCCCCGCTCGTTGTTGAGGCGGGTACATACCTCTTCAAGCCCCCCCAGTCTAATGTGTGTCTTATCTCGCGCTAGCGCGGTAAGATAGATATTAGACTTACTGATTTGGTCTTTTTAATGGGGTTTTGTCGTTTTCTTGGTTGTTTCCATCGTTGCGCGAAGTTCTATCCATTTGGTTGAAACGAAGGGTCCAAACACGTGGTTGGTTGGTGGTGACGTGCGCCGGAAACGTGTCAGATGTTTCGTGTGCTCGAGGTGCTACAGTTGCCTTTCATGTCCCCTCGCACAGCTGTCTGGAACACGTGTCGCGCTCGCATTGGTTTGCACCTGCGAGTGGGGGCGCGTCTCTGCTCCGTGGCAGTTCCGTTACGTTTTTATGTCCCCTCAACAGTGTTAGGGACACGTGCCGCGCCCGCGTTGGCTTACACCTGCGAGTGGGGGCGCGTGAAATCCGATCAGTTGCCAATTTTCTCTCTCCTGGGCCTATAAAAGCAGGCCCTTAGGAAAAATTTTTATCTTCATCTTCATTGTTGTGTACTCCAAAGCTTCTATCTTTCCGATTTTTTGGTTATTGCTTCCAGATACCCTGTTATCTGTTGCTGTTGTTATTGTATGTCTAATAGCTCAGACTCCTCTAACCCCTCAATCACCTCTATTGCCTCTCGAAGACGCCGTGTGAAATCTGTGGTGATGTCGACATTGAAGCAAAAGGGCAAGGGGAAGAAGGTTGTTGAGACCACATCGGAGGAAGTAGGGAGGACCAAGGCCACGAAAAGGTGGAATGAAATCCCCTGCAAACTGAGGCAGGCCGATCTCGACAGCCTCATCTCGTCACAGGGTTTTCTCCCTGTGTTTGGCTGCATGTTGCCTGTGGCCGGGCAAACGGCGGCGGACCCGCCTCCCGGCTATATTTCACTGTACACCCATTTTTTCACCCACTGCAACCTTCGTCTTCCGATGACAAGGTTTGTAGGCGCGGTGTTACGGTTTTTCGGGATTCATATATCCCAAGTCCATCCGTTTGGACTTGTGCGCATGACTCATTTCGAGTTCATGTGCAAATCACAGCGCGAGGAGCCCACCCCTCGGCGCTTTCAATTTTTTTACAAGCCCAAGATCCAAGATTCTTGGATCTCCTTTATTCCTCGCAGTCAGAAGGTTAAGTGCACCACCGTGTCATTCAAGAGCCTTCATGATTGGTCTGAGAGGTTCTTCTACATCAGGGCTGGTGTAATCCCCATCCGCATGACGATGCGCGCGATCGATTCTGCGCCCGCGGATGCGGATGTTATTAAGAACCCAACCGGCGCCTGGGTTAAGAAACTGACCGCCGAACCATCCCCCGCCAAGAAAATTCGCGAGGAGGCGCTGGTGGGGGTCGGCATGAGTAAGCTGTGGGCCGACTGCGCGGCGGAGCCTGTCATCCAAGTGGACGGCTTGCGTAAGTTATCGCATTGCTTTATTTCCGCGCTAATAAAATTTGCCTTTGCTGATATTATTTGTCTTGTTTTTGCGCAGTAACCAAGGAGTTTTTCCACGCCGCATACGACGATCAAGTGGAGGGTGGCTCCGTCCCGCTGGGCGCTGGGGAGGTGGGCTTCCCAGATCGCTTCGATGACATGTTCATCCCTGTGGATCTGGAATTTGACTTTGATAGCGACGCGCCTGGTAAGCCTTCGCACTTATGCTTATTCCTTTAGAATACCAAAGTTTATTAACAGTTCTGTTGCTTGTATTTGCAGATGCGCTCGAAAACTACGAGCTGGAGCTCGCGGAAGAGGAGGAGGAGGAAGAGGAGGCGCCCCTACTAAAGCGCAAAGCTAAGGGGAAATCTGGCGCAGGGGGCAGTAAGAAACAGAAGAAAGATGACACCCCTGTCGCTCATCCCCATGCTCAAACGAAGGGACCTGAGGAAACCCAGGTGTTTACCACCAAGGTTTCTTTAACTTCCCTGCCTGTGAAAGTGGGCAGACCTCCTGTCCACTTGAGGTATGGTGGCGTGACCTCCTCCCTTCGCGCGGCTGAAGAGAGAAGCAGTGTCGTGCCTGCGAAAGGTATACTTTGCTTACCCATAATGGTTCAATGAGGGCGATTCTGATTGAATTATTATTAAATCTTTTCGCATTTGAATGTTTGCAGGACCGGCGACGGTAGCAGATCAGCCGCAGGCGCAACAAGGTGCTGAGGCTGTGCCGGGGGCTGCTTCGAAGTCCCCTGTTCTACCCTCAGAAAAGGGTAGAATGAACTTTATGGCGATGTTCGCCGCGCGAACAGAATTGCGCCAAGGTATGTTTTGCGCCATTGTCTTCTGAATTTTTTGTTTTGATCAAATCATAAACCATTTTTTGTTGTTGATTTGTTCATAGGAGTTGTAGCTGGCGTACTAGCTGCTGGTGACACTCCTGGCGCCGTTGCCGGCGCCGCTGGTTCTGCTCCTGCTCCTGCTCCTGCTAGTGCTGAGTCTCCCCTTATTGGGATTACAAAGGAGCAGGAAGCCGTATTGCTCGCCGAACTGGCGGCGTCGAGACCTCCCTCGCCTCCTCCTAAGCGCAGCCCTCTCCGCGAGACTGGTTTGGAGCCCTCCAGGTCGCAGGAGAATAGGCCGATTGAAGAAGATGAGGAGGATGAGGGAGCTCAAGCTGAAGACTCCTTCGGAGTCCGTGCCAGCCCTGCGATGCCACAAGACTTCGCAGCGCAGACTTCTGGTGCGGCTGGCGCTGACTTTTCTGCCTCATCCCCGCATGTATGTTTTAATTTGTTGCTCCGCTGCGCGTACTTCCATATAAGTATGTTTTTATGACTTAGAACATTTCTTGTGTTTTGCAGGAAGGTGACCACGTTTACCGCCCGAGATGGAATATTAACGAAGACAGTTCCTTCCAATCCATGGGTGTATGCGAGGACTTCTGGGCTCATGCCGTGCCTCCTACTGAAAGGAGGTATCAGGAGGGGCGCACCCGCGCTGACTTGCTCAACGATCACATTTTCGCTGGGTCGGCTTTCTTTGCTGCCTCCCAAGAGCTTCATCGTGATTATATTAAATTACGCGATGCTCTTGTGGAAGCCCAGCAAGAGGCTAAGGTGGCTGCCTGGAACCTTTCTGATGCTCGCGCACGAGCTGAGAAACTCCAGGCGGAGCTCAGCGAAAACCGAGCAAGTGCCAACACCGCCTTTATTAAGCGCGGGCATGAGCTCCATGCTGCGCGGGAGAAGCAGCAGGTGGTGGAGGCCGAAGTTGCCAAGTACGCGCGGAGAGTGCGTGACTTGGAACTGGAGGCGGAGGCGCGTGACCAAGCTATCGTCTAGAGTATCACTGAGAAATCATCACTGGAGAATGAGGTTGCGCGCCTAAAGAAGGAGTTGGCGGCCGCGCAGGCCGATAGAGATGAGGCCTTGGCGACGGCAGCGTCTAGCCAGGAAGCACTTGATGCTGCGCAGGCGGAGAAAGAAAAAATTTTGGCGGCAGCAGCGTCTGATAAAGAGGAGCTAAAAAAGACCAAGGAAACTGTTGAGTTATTAAACTCCCAGGTTCCTGCCCTCGAGACGTCTGTTGCTGGCCTCGCGCAGGATCGCCAATGGCTGGTGTCACAGGGCATGATTCGTTGCGCTTTGGCGATGAAATATTCTGGCGAGTTTCAGGCCCTTGTGATGGACTGCAATGCTGCCGCGCGCTTGGTGGGTCGAGCTGAAGGGTTTACGGATGGCTATGAATATGGCATGTTGAAGAAGAACCCATCCGAGTACCCTTACAAGAGCGACGCGGCCTGCGCGGACATGGCCGCGGTGGGGGAGAAGTATATGTATACTCCCATCCCCATCCTTGTGCAGGTACCTTGACCTTAATGAGTTTTTCTTGATTAATTTTCCAAGTGTTTTGTACTCAATACTTTTCTAATGATTTGTAGATAGCTGCGCTTGCTGACCAGCCCGACCTCGGCGCGCTAAAGAAGTTGCTCGATGAATGCGAGGGGGCTGGTGGCGATGATGGTGGCGCGGGGGATGTTGCCCCTGCCAGCGGCTCTGGCGCGGCGAAAGAATCTGCTCCTGACACCGTCATGATAGAAGACTCCATTGAGGAGGAAGAACTTGACTATGGTCAGTTTGGAGATGAGGAGCGGGCCGCGCCAGATGCTGCGGGAGATGATGAGGATGATGAAGTGGCTGACGTCGACGTGGAGACTTGAGAAACCCTTCATCTTTCTAATTTTTTTTTTGTTTTTTGTTATACTTGTAATTTGTAACTCATCACACTTGTAAATTTCAATGCTATGGAATGAAATTTGTTTTCCCTTTTTCACATCTTGCGCATTTCCATTCATCTCTTCATGTTTGCTTGTATAGATATAAGATATGCTTGCACGTTAAAATAAGAACAAGGTTGTAAGAAATTATTTACTTAACCATAGTCCTATTTTGTAAGTGGTTTCGCAGTATCTTGTTTATGCTGACATGCGCGATGACTTTTCACTATTCCTTTTTTGCGCGTCGTTGTCGCGCGTTTTTTATATGGAATTATGAGTTTTAGCCATTACATGTCAGCATGTGTTACTCAGATATCCACTATGATTCCGCGCGCGACCTCGACCTGAGACCTTAACAACTATGATTTGGCATGTACTTTGCCTTAGTTGTGTTTAGGGATTTTTATGATCAGGCTGCGCGGGATGTAAGATGGATGTTTGTGAGTGTTTTGAGCTAAGGCTCTTTGTTTTGGGCTAAGGCCCTGACGTTTTTAGAGTTAAGACTCGTTAACGTGTTTGAGCTAAGGCTCGTTTGTTTGGGCTAAGGCCCTGACGTTTTAGAGTTAAGACTCGTTAACGCGTTTGAGCTAAGGCTCGCGCATGTATGTTTTACTTCGTTTTATTTTGTTTTGAAGTCAATATAGTGTTGTCATATTGCTCCAAATTAATAAAGGAAGTGTGAAACATGTATGCAAAGGTAATAGAACAAATATTGAAAGATAGCGCGAATCCTCATTCATGATGGCTTAAAAGCCTTGATTACATATTTGAATTTTTACATGAAGCATTTTCTAAGCTGTGCTGCGTTCCACGCGCGCGGTATCTTTTTTCCATTCAAATCTTTTAAAGTGTACGCGCCTTTCCCCAATTCTTCTGAGATTTGATAAGGTCCTTCCCAATTGGGGGACATTTTTCCTGGGGGTATTGCGCGGCTAGCTTCATTGTTTCGAAGGACAAAATCATTTTTCTTGAAGTGGCATTCTTTAACCGCGCTGATTATAATATTTTTCCAGCTTTTTCTTGTATTTGGCTTCATTGATGATAGCCGCTTCTCTGCGCCCTTCAAGCAAGTTGAGGTCCAATCTTCTTTCGCGCTCGTTATCAGTCTTGCTCATCATGAGTACCCTATGGGATGGGCATCCAATTTCTGCTGGGATCATAGCCTCTGTCCCATAGGTTAGGCTGAACGGGGATTCGCCATTGCTAGTTTTGCTTAATGTCCTGTGCGCCCACAGGACATTAGGTAACTCTTCGACCCAAGAATGGGATTCTCCCTCCAACCTTTTCTTCAGCCCATTTAACAAACTTTGATTCGCGCGCTCCACTTGGCCATTCCCCTGAGGGTGGTAGACCGAAGTGAAGATTTGGTTGATGTGCAATTCTTTGAGCCAGCTGGATATCTTCCTGTCAGTGAATTGTTTGCCGTTGTCGCTCACAATTTCCATAGGAAGGCCAAAACGGCAAATGATGTGGCTCCAGATAAATTGCTTCATCGCTTCAGCTGTGATTTTTGCTAGTGGCTTGGCCTCAACCCATTTTGTGAAATAGTCTACCACCACTACCAAAAATTTCACTCGCCCTTGCGCTTGCGGCAGGGGCCTCACAATATCAATGGCCCATTTGTGGAAAGGCCATGCGGAGGTCACTGGAATCAAGTTGTTCTTTGGCCGCATGGTGTTTGGCGCGTAGCTCTGACATGCCTTGCATTTTTGGATTTCTTTTAGCGCATCCAAGTACATGCCTGGCCAATAGTAGCCTGAGCTCATTGCCTTGGCAACCACCATGCGCGGGCCAGCGTGTATTCCGCAGATTCCTTCGTGAATCTCCCTAATCACATAGCTTGCTTCTTCAGCATCCAGGCATTTCATGAGCGGTCCAAGATAAGAGCGTCGATATAATGTACCATCAAGTAGTTCATAGTTCTGCGCCTTGTGTCTTATCTTTCTCGCCTGTGCGCGATCGTCCGGTAACTTCCCCTCCTTCAGGTATTCCATTATTGGAGTTATCCAGGATGAAGGGGTTGTATGAATTACAAGGACAGATTGCGTTTGCACTGACGGGTTGCTCATCACTTCCACCCTGACATCTTTGCCAAAGTGATCAAAATTAGTTGATGCCATCTTACTCAACGCGTCAGCGGACTTGTTTTCGCTGCGCGAGATGTGTATGATTTTGAAGAAGTCAAACTGCTCAACGAGCTTTTTTGCCTGCTCTAGATATAGAGGCATGGTGTTCTCCTTGGCATCATAAAGGCCATTGACCTGTGCAGCTACCAAGTAAGAATCAACATGGGCCTCTAGCCTTTTAACTCCAAACTTGCGCGCAATGCGCAGACCAGCCAGCAGGGCTTCATACTCAGCCTCATTGTTGGTACTCTTGAAGTCCAACCTAATAGCATAAGTATATTCATGATTATCAGGGTCCACCAGTTTGAGGCCTGCGCCGGACCCTTCGCTGTTGGAGGCTCCATCAGTGAATAGCCTCCAAACATCTTCTTCATCATTTGCTCGCGGAGGGTCTACCTCGCGCTGAGCTTCTTCAATCTTTCCCTCTGGGATTTCCGTGATGAAATCCGCTAAAACTTGACCCTTTATTGCTGGACGGGGGCTTATAGGTGATCGTGTGTTCACCTAATTCCAGCGCCCACTTTGTCAGCCTTCCGGAGAGCGCGGGGCGTCGCAAGACTTGCTGGATGTTGTAACCTGTCAGAACTTCAATAGGATGACCATTGAAGTATCTATGAAGCTTGCGCGACGCGTGTGTTAGTGACAAAACTAACTTTTCCATGATGGAATAGCGCGTCTCAGGGTCTGTCAGCACCCGACTCACATAGTATATTGGCGTTTGGATCCCCTTGCGATCCACCAATAATACTGCGCCGATGGCGCGGTCTCCAGCTGACAAGTACAATGTAAGGGTTTCGCCAGGAAGTGGAGCTGTGAGCGCGGGCAGCTTTATGAGACATTCTTTTATCTCACTGAAAGCTTGCTCAGCCTCAGGCGTCCACTTGAATTGGCTCTTCTTCAAGCAGTTCCTCAAAGTGTTAAAGAATGGAGTAGATTTGCTGGCGTGGTTCGCTAGGAACCTGTTGATTGACACCAATCTACCATTCAGCTTCTGAACCTCTTTCATGGTGGATGGTGAAGGCATGTCAAGGATGGCTTCCACCTTTTCAGGGTTCACCTTGAAACCATCCTTAGGGACCATTACACCAAGAAATTTCCCCTCTTCCGCGCCGAAAGTACATTTGCTCGGGTTGAGCTTCATGTTGACTTCCGTTAAGCGCTGAAGAGTTTCCTCGATGTCTTTGAGCATTTGTCTCTCCTCCCTGCTCTTGATCACCAAATCATCAACGTAGACTTCTAGATTTCTTCCGATTTGTTCACTGAAAACCGAATCCATAAGTCTCTGATAAGTGGCGCCCGCATTCTTTAAACCAAAGGGCATTTTTGTGTAACAAAAAACACCCTTGTCGGTTCTGACGGCAGTCTTGTCTTCGTCTTGTGGTGCCATTTGAATCTGGTGATAGCCTTTGTAGGCATCCAGGAAACATTGAGCTTGAATGGCGCCACGGAGTCCACCTTTGCGTCGATGTTTGGGAGGGGGGTAACAGTCTTTCGGACATGCTTTGTTGAGGTCCTTGAAGTCAATACACATCCTCCATGACCCGTTGCTTTTCTTACCATCACAGGATTGGCTACCCACGTCTGGTATCGGATCGGGCGGATGATGTTTGCGCGCAACAGGTCCTCAACTTGCTCATTCATGGCCTTCGCTTTTCATCCCCCATGATTCTCTTTTTCTGAGCAATTGGCTCCACCGACTTGAACGTGTTAAGAGAATGTTGCGCCAAGTCTCGCGGGACCCCAGTCATATCGGAGTGTTGCCACGCGAAGACCGACGTGTATTTTGTGAGCAACCTTTTCATTCTCAATCTCGTTTCGTCAGAAATGGTAGCGCCAATTGTGACCGTTTGCTCTGGGAATTTTGGGTTTAAAATCCACTTCTCTGGCGCATTGTCCACCATTGGAAGTTTCATTCTCCCTTCCGCGGCGTACTTGTCACTGCGCACAAATGATCGCGGTAAACAAATGTTACACCTGTTGGTGTAGGGAACCCCAATGCGCCGTGCGCTGGCGACGGTATAGCATTAAATTGGGCAATCGTTCCCCTACCCAGGATCATATTGTGGCATGACGTGGTGGGCAAGACCAAGAAGTTGACAACTTTGGCTCGCTTGTGCTCATCATCCCCCATAGTTAGTTCAAACTGAATTGACCTAGGGGATGGATGATTTCATTTGAAACACCACAGATTGGTGCGTTCACCATCTCGAGCCGCGCTTGGTCTGCCGGGGTCTAACTTTCTGAAACATTGCTCATACATAATGTCAGATTCGCTTCCAGTGTCCACCAGGACCTTTGACACTTCGTAATTGAGCAATGTGTGTGGTGATGACGAGAGGGCTGCTGATTGAAGGGCCTCCCCTGATTCTTGGAAGATAACTTGCTGCTCGCGCCAATCTCCGTGGATTTGCGCGCTTCTCTTTTTTGACGTCTGCCCTTGTCGTCCCCCCTTAGCCACACAGATTCTTTTGTATTTCTTGCTGGCAGAGGCTCCTTCCGGTTGCTCATCTTCTATTCTTGGGTTTTTCATCAAGTGAGCCAGCCTGCCTGATTTTACATCCTTCTCGATCGCATCCTTTAATGATGGCATGCGTCGGTGTTGTGGCCCGGGGACCTGTGAAATTCACAATATTTGCCACTGTTTTGCGGTCCCTTGTAGTGTAGTTGCTTGGGGGGCTTGAATGACTTGGCTCATTCAGTACTAACACCTGTGAAGGAGTTTTAGTGAGGGGAGTCCATATTCTTGGCAGAGGTCTGCTAGGATCTCTGCCGCCCTCCCTCTTGTCACCCTCCCCGCGATTACGAACATCTTTTTGGGTCTGGGGTGAGCTTGGTTGCGTTTGCTTTTCTGCGGAAGAAAAACTTGTTGGTTGCAACCTGGACCATACAGAGTTCTGTTTGGCCCTCTTCTCTTTGCTGCGCGGTGATTCAGCCTGATGCGCTCTTTCTCTTGCCCTATCTTGGGCAATCTGTTTTTCATTTCTCGCGAAGACTCGCGATGCTTCCATTAGTTTTTGCCCAAGTGGTGGGCATACCATCTCTGCTTACGAGAGCTCGGCGGAGTTGATCACTGCGCGCGCCTTGTATAAAAGCCACGCGCAGGAGTTGCTCAGTTATACCCCCGATTGCCAGAGACTCCTGATTGAAACGAGTGATGTAGTCCTCAATCGTTTCATCATTCCTGCGCACGCAGTGCATGATGTCATCAGGATCGCGCGTGTGTCTGCGCTGCTGTACGAAGTGGGCTTGGAACTTTTCCAATAGTTCCTCGAACCCATCAATTTGCCCAGTCGGCAAGCTCTCGAACCAGACACGCGCCGCGCCCGTAAGGCAGCGGGCAAACATGTGACACCATGTTGGCATCGTCCAGCTCTCTAGGTTTCCCGTGTTATAGAAACCTTGCCAAAAGTCATCTGGATTTGTTGTGCCATCATATTTGCCCAGACCACTTGGCATCTTGGTCTTGTGCTGGATGGGGGCCTTAGCGATGCGCTCAGTAAATTTTGAGTGCTGCACTAAGATGGCCGGCCTGTACGGCGTGGTTACGTCCACTTGCCCCCTTACTGGCGGGCTGTACGGCATGTGCAGATCCAGATCTGCTCTGGCTCCAGGCGCCATGTTCACAGGGCGCGCGGAGTTGTGAGCCTCCTGCATGAGTATCTCGCGTCTTCCTCATGCTATGCACTTCTTCATCACTGAACTCAGTGTGTGCAGTGTGAACAGAATGTCCGTCTTCCGCTGCGCGCGGGCCTTTTTGTAGTCTGCTTATCAAACGCTTGCCTTTGTGTTTGGTCGGCTGGCTTTTTCTGTTTGACCATTTCATTGTACTTTTCCATTAGACGCCGCTGCTCGTTTATGAGCCATTCATTCGGATCATTTGTTTCTTCTTCTGGACCCATTGGTCCCTTTCAGTTTCGCGCCGGCAAGATTTTGTAACGTGAGATCGTCTGGAGGAGTTTCAGTCTGGCCGTGAGGGGTTGTGATGAAGGGACGGTTACTGGTGGTGCGCGTAGAATCACGCGGCACCCTCAGAAACTGCTGTCCCTCATTGACACCCTCACGTTCAATATCCTCCAGAGCTTGATCAGCGTTACGAACGCCAGAAACCATGGTGATTGATTTTTTTTTATGTAGATCTGATGAGATCTGATTGCCGTTTGTAACAGTGGATGGCGCCAATGAAGAAACGTGGATCTACTCACTGGTAGCAGATCTACTTTCCTCGGGTTTTGATTGTACTATTTCACCGATGGTTCTTCTGGATCTGTGTTCTTCCACCTACAAAATGAACAACGCCGTTAACTTACCCCTCAGAAAGGGACAGAGGGGTCCTCTTTGGGGTAACCCTCGGCGTGAGAATAAGT
>NW_027506716.1:0-20000 GCF_021521415.1 Bidens hawaiensis
TATATATATGAACTTCACGGGCTTGGGCTTGGGCCAGTAGGCGAAGTTGTTACAACTTCGCCTATGGCGAAGTTGTTCTAACTTCGCCTATGGCGAAGTTGTTCAAACTTCGTACTTCGTTTCGGCTGAACAGAATTGCATAGCGACGGTCACAAAACATGCACCAACAGACTCCCCTTTGACCGTTGCTCTCAATTCTAACAAACACAAAAGATCCTCTGTTACAAAACATGCACCAACAGACTCCCTCTTAACTGATGATCTTCTGTTTGCTCTTCAACCAGCCGTGTCTGAAACTGTCTTGTAGCTTCACAAATCTACCAATCACCCAGCGTCTTCCATATCAGATCTCCCCTTCAGTGTAAGCTTCTCCGACTATATAGATTGAGGTCTTTGAAATGCATGCATCCCCGTGCCTAATTAATCATCTCAACCAATCACGTGAGTCCTTCTGACTTCACAACACGTGAAGTTCTTCTAACTTCACCAACACGTGAAGTTGGGCTCCCTCCACAACTTCACCAACACGTCGGCATACGATAAGGTTTAATCTTCAACTACTCAACATCAAGTGATCAATTTCATCACAAAACCATCTTGACATAATCTAACACACATGACCATTAATTAATCCGAAGCATCTTCAATCACCAGGGATAACGATCAAGAACATAAACACTTTAATTCCCGATTAAATCCAACTTGTTCCAGAATTTTCACTTTAATAAATAAGCATCACGTTTCAGGATCCAATTCTCGAACGCCTTGAAAATAACATAAATAATATGCTCTGACCGCAATCCAGTAATGACGAAAACCTTCAGTTCAATTTCATTGCCCACAAACACCCAAATATGTGTCAATATCCAGTTTCAATCAATATCCCATTCACAACCTCAACTCCAAATCCAGAGTTGACACGTATTTGTTCACACGTAAGACCCAGAGATAACAAGTTTCACTCGTTGACGGAACAACATCTCCGGTCTCACAATAATCGTGTACACCTGGCCATACAGACGAAAACTCCAAAACACTTTCTTTTTTTTTTTTTTTTTTTCTCGTTAACTTCGCCTGGCTATAACTTCGCCTGTCAATAACTTCGCCTGTCCATAACATCACCTGACTGATAAGCGAACTTGTGAGGTAGGCGAAGTTGTGGATAACTTCGCTTAACCTTATATCTTCGCCGAAACCCTACAAACAGTAGCGGCAACTTCGTCTGAACCCCATAACTTCGCCTGTAGCAGCTGTTCGGCCAGAAACGCATCAGAAACGTGCCAGAAACACCAAAACGCAGATCTCGAACCATAGCATAAGAGCCTAAGGCTCTGATACCAATTGTAGGTTCCCAGCCGGATCTACACGAGATATCTCGTTCTACGTAGGTGCGGAATCCCTACGTAAGACGTTACGAGCGTAGAAAACGATACGAGTTAACACAATCGAACCCACGTTACAATAAACAAATACTCGTTATATTGCAACCTTAAACACGTGATATCAATCACTGATTACAGGACTCTCTGACTCGTTACTAAAACTGAAACTCGTTGAATAATCAAAACTTAAGCCGTAACCTAAGTTTATATAATCACGACAACTTCGCCTGGCATGTTCAGGCGAAGTTGTCCCTAACTTCGCTTGTCTAACAAGTTCGCCCATATCAGCGAACTTGTTAGCAACTTCGCTTACATACAAAACATAAATCTAACTAACACGATTACAGACACTTGACACTGATCTACTGACATCTTGCACCAACACAACACATTAGACACTGCTCTACTTGTGAACACAAGCAAGACATCACACAAGTTGTTGATCAACACAAGGTCCTTTGATATTTAATTAACACAATAAAGACATCAAAGGCTTGTAGTTCATACCAGTGAAGTGTGACTTAGACCTGTTTATGAGGAATGTTGGACAACCACAAGTGTGCTTCCTTATTGAATGCCTTCAATTCTTCCATTGCACCCTCAAATGCAGGAACTGTTGTTGCATTGGCAGACTTATAAAGAAAATCTTTATACAGCTTCCCTTTAAAATTTGCCTTGAAATTCTCATGAACGTGTCTGACAAGAATCTGTGCTTAGCACATGGGAACGACTTTTCAATTGCAGGAAGAAAGCCTCGTTCAACAAAAAAAGTGTTAGTCAAATTTGACAAAAGTTAAAACTTTAAAACAAATATATGACATACCTTTTGCCTATCACTGATGAAAGTAAAGCATGAGTTTGTACCCAAATCCATACAATCACCTAAGAGTTCTAGGAACCAAGTCCAAGAGTTGAAATTTTCTCTCTACAGCTACAAAAGCAACTGGGTAGATTTCATTATTTAGGTCAACACCTACTGCAGATAAAATATAACATGGGAACATCCCTTTCATGAAGGCACCATCTAGACCCAGTAGATCCCTCCCTATTGCTTTAAACCACCAAAACAAACATACATCCTTCTAAACCTTCTAGTAGGTAAACTTGCATCTGTTTGCTCTTTAACTTGAATCTTAACAACATTACCTGATTTTGTTTTTTTAATTCTAGCACATAATCCCTAAGAATAGCATACTGTGAGATGTAATCTCCTTGGACCATTTTCTTAGCTTTAGCCCTAGCCATGTAAGCTTTCAACTTGGAAACCCCTAATTCATATTTTCTTTGAAACTGTTCTTGAACAGACTTGTCATGTATGCTTGGGTTTGTATGAACATGATCTAATAGTTGGCGTGATAAGAAGGTGAAATTGCAAGAATTAATTTTTCTTGTTTGAAGGCATTTATGGTCAGTTTGTAACTTCCTCACCACCAAGATTCAACACCTTCTGGTTTTGAAATCAACATTACCCAAGGACATTGAAATTTATCTGGATATGTTTTTTTACCCATACCGCCAACATTAATGGGCCCCTTACCCTTACCAACCACCACTTTTTGTTTGCCCTTTTTTAGAGCGGCCCGTTTACTTATATTTCCTTTCCCAACATCACCTTTAGCTTTTGTTTGACTGGATATATGAACCCCATAATCATCAATATCACCCAACACATTGTACCCTTAACCTTACTTATCATCCCTGGTGAATACAAGTTGCCTCCTAGTTTTACAGAATGTTGTTTAACCAACATCTTGACTTCTTTCTTGGTCCCAAAATCTTGCTTTTAAAAAAGTGAGCTCTAGCTTCACTATTCCTATTTTCATTTGCCCCAACATGCAACTGATGTTTTACTTTGCTTGTCTCATTATCATTATAATCTGAACCCCTAAGAATCAAATCATTTCCTAAAACTTCATCTTGTATATCTACATCTTGTTGGACATTGTTAGTTTCTTCCACTCTAAGTCATTGTAATCTTTCATATCAACTTCATGATCATCCATGTCTTCATTAACTTTAGCATCCCAACCTATCTTGGCTTTCTTGGCTTTAACACTAACATTACAATCATTATCACCATCATCATCACTTAAATTAGCTTTAAAGTCACTATCTTCAGTAGCATCCCCACCTTCACTATCACTACCAGTATTATCATCATTAACATCTAGCCTACCATCCTCATCTTCTAACACAACATCCTCATCAACATCTAGCCCACCATCAATGTCTACCCTAACATCAGCCTATAGTCCACCATCAACATCTAGCCCAACATTAGCATCTAGTCCACCATCAACATCTAGACCAACATCAGCCTCTAGTCCAACATCAACATCTAGACCAACATCAGCCTCTAGCCCATCATAAATATCTAGCCTAACATGACCCTTTAGCCTAACATCAGCCTCTAGCCAATGATCACCCTCAAGCCCAATATCAGCCTCTAGTACAACATCAACCTCAAGCCTACCACCACCTAACTGCCCACCACCACTTAAATGCCCACCACCACCACTTGACTGCCCAACACCACCACTTGACTACCCACCCCCACCACCAAAGACCTCAAAGTCCTCAAATCTATGTTAGGTATATAGTTTAATGAGCTTATGCTCTTCCACATGCGTAACTAACCTTAAAACATCTTGGTCACCGCACAAGTCTTCAAGACCTGTATCTAAGTCCTTTTCAGGATGTAAAAACTGGTAATAAATTATATCAGTACTAGAATAGCCTAACTAACCCATCATTTCACCAACTTTATGAACTGAGAACTTGTCTATGTCGACCAAGTCCACAAAATTACACTGACTTCCTGCATATGTACTATTTGGAAGACTAGTAAACTTACCAACATGATGAATATGGAAGCTGAGAAGATTTGGATAACCCTATACAAAATAGTATAATTTTGTAAGTAAAAACCCCAATATTCAAACCTAAACAACTAAAAAAATTCAAAATTGAGGGTAGACATTATAGTAGATCGATATCCTCATCATCGATGCTTTTTCGAATGTACTAGTTCATTGTAGACATTACCGTATAGACTATCGTGGTGTAGGGTTTTTGCAGAGAAGAGAATCAAAGGGAAGGGGGGGGGGGGTTGTGAAATAAACCGTCGGGATGGGCGTTAGAAAGGGGGAAATGAGATGGAAGATGGGGGAATCGAAATTACTGATTTCCCCTCACGTGTTTGTTACGTGGTCTGACTTAACGAAATAATTTAACAGGGTTAGTGGCAAAGAACGTAACGTGAAAGACATTTGATACATGAATTATGACTTTTGCTATTTCTTTTAATAAAGAACGTCTAATGTAAAATCAGGTCAAACATAAAGGACGTTTTTTGCAAATAGTCTAATAAAAGAGTCACATGTTGTCCCCCAATATCACGTGTTTGTTTGTTCATTTGTTTGATCTGATTGTTTGATATGTCTGGCCCAACAACCATCACAACCAGAGAAGAATGGAAATCTCTCTAAATACATATTGATCACATTCATTCGGTTCTTTTATCACCCAGACATATAAATTAATGCTATGTAAAAGCAAACCATTGCGACATCGTATATAGTCATCAAAGAGTCCAGTACCACAATTCTTGCAAAAGAACAAAACATTACATATCTAAAATTCCAGTATCACAATCATTAAAAAGTGAAACCAAACCATTGCAACACGATCTTGTTGTTATATATTGGAATGTGCCATCAACGGTGGATCACTTGAATGCAAATTTCTACAAGATAATATAAAAAGAAAAGGTTGCAGGGTTAAAAATTATCAAAAACAAACAATAAAAATACAAGGTTTACATCCACAAGTAATGCCAAATGAAGCATATCCTGTCTTACCACATCAACTAAATATTACTCGAGAAAAGTATAATACACTCATGGAAGTCAAGAGCACAACCCCACAAAATACTTACGAGGTAAAACTTCTAGCTAAACTTGAATGAAATTCTTTGAGCAATCAGATGAACGGTGATAGTAATTGTATTTTGGCGTTGTTTACGATTTTTATAAGAAAATCATTTGTGTGATTGAATAACATTTGTTGAACTTCAGAATTTTGTGTAGAACCAATGAAATTGGTCTTCAGAATGAAACTGGTTTGTTTAAAATTCATAAAAAGACAACGGGACACGCTCTTTGTATGTTAGAAATGCTTATTATGTTCTCATTATCTGATACGTTTTTATTACGGGAATACCCTCAATACCCGAATGATCTTTTTTGAGACAGGATGCTAATATTGATGCTCGAGTACGTCTTGATTCACCTAGAAATACCATCAATGAGGAAACCTACTACTATACTTTGATAAAACCCACATTGAATAGCTTTAAAACCATAAGAATCTAAAGCCTCAACCAACGTTTCATGTCATTCAACTAGAAAAATAATTGGATGTTCTAATACCTAAACAATTTTGTAAGTGGAGGTCGAGAAAAAGTGAGCCAACTTGATAAATTCGAATAAAATTGCTTTTAATTAGTGCGGGTCCATCTTAGGTTTTTAATGTTTGCACCTCATTATCTATATATCCTAATGCATTACTAAGAAATAATTGATCTAGTGTCTACCATTATCTTACACATATATACCCTCCATCCTAAATATCAAAAATATTGTGGAGTTCAAGGGAAATATAGGAGTGTTAAAAAATATCCGAATTCGATCTGTATATGAATTATTCAATATTTTGTATCCGAAATTTCGGATTCATATTCGCGTAGCAATTTTAGAACTTTTCGGATAGTTCGGATATCCGAACTATCTGAAATGTTACATTTAATATGTTTTTTTAGTTTCTATATATGTACCTTATAGTCTTATACCTATGTAACCCTATTTTTTCTACGACCATGCATAGTGTTTGGGGTAGGGGTGTTCAAAGTCGGATATTTGAATCTTTCGATTGTGGATTTCGCTATCCGAATACAAATTTTTGGATATCCGTTCCAATAGTGAACTGGATCTCCTAAACTATGAAAAGAAAAGTTGTAAAATCTTTTGTAATGTTCAACACTAACTCAGAATTCTTTATAACCAAATCGAGTAATATAAATCATTAAATGTGTAAATCAGTGTTCAAACTACGGGAGGGAGCCATCTTCAGTTTAATGCTCGTAAATTAGGATTTGAAAACCCCTCACCAATTATTTTATGTTAAATCGTGGATTTTAAAACCCCTCTTAAGTTAGTTTGGAACAGAAGAACAAACCCCAGCAGAACAAACTTGATTGTTGATGATTGTAGGTAAGTTTGTTGAAGCCTAACAGAACTTCATACTTCGAAGGAGGTGATCGAATACTCGTCTGGTTTGGAATAGGAAAGAGAGAGGTTGATAAATAATTTTGTTTTTACCAGCCCGTGTGTCACACGTGTTCTAACCTAGAATATATAATGAAACCATAAAAATCCTACGTGTATGTGGTCGCTTCCTCTTTTTTTGGAGTCACCAGATTTGCCTGATTTTAAAATAAGGCTTTTCATGCATTTGACTCGAATTCACGGGTATGAGTCTTATCAAACCCAAGTATTTCTTAAACGGGTTATAGCATCTCATTAAATTAAAAACTAATCTTATCAAATATTTGATATAAAAATCCTATAAAATAGGGATTTACTAAAAATTAATATGTGATTTATTTAAAAAAAGGTATGAGTCTTACCATGCATTTGACTTGAATTCACGGGTATGAGTCTTACCACCCTTAGTACGTTCTTCAAGCTTACCCTCTACGAATACAACATTGTAATTGTTTGTAATTTCATAGAAGACACCTACCTTAGTCCTCGTGTTAGTTTTATTATTAAAGACATTACTGCCTAATACAATCGTATGTATGTAACGACATATCCCAAGCTAATCAATAATCAATTTAATAAAGTTCATGTCTAGTCATGGTGAGTTTTTCACTTACCCTCTAAAACATACAAGTAAAGCTATCCAAAAGAAAGCACTAGCCCAACTTGATTCCTTGTATGCTATCCACACCTGACACACAAAAAAAAAATGTAGTACAACATTCTTAGTATTAGTTACGGCGCAACATACACAGGAAGATTCTTAAAAGTTTGCAAACTGCATTGTAATGTACATTTGACAGTTTTTACAGTGTTAGTTTGCAAATTACGTTTTTTTATATAATCCCTGTTTCTAGTAAACAATCGGGCTCTATTATTTTTTGTTTTAAATTAATAAAAATAAATTACAAGCATGTTTTATACTAAGCAATGATATGTTTTACAAAGAACTTAGACCCAATGCTATGGGGCGTGGTGGAAGAGCTTTTTGGGTCGTTGAGTGCGATGAACACCATAGAGGGGCGCGGTTGGCATGTGGGCGCGGTGTGGCATGGCCTTCCAACGGCCGGTGCGGATGTTGAAAAGTTGGTCTCCCCCCTCCAACGGCTATATATCAACGGATATATTTAAAAAATCTAATTATGTTCTATATAAATATCAAACTATTTTATGAGTTTTTACTCAAATAAATACCAAATTTCACTCAAATAAACCCTTAGATTTCACTATAAAATCTCTCAACTCTCTACCATGGATCCTTTCTCAAATTTCACAAGCTCGAGCTGAATCTCAAACCCAAACCCGAACACGAGCTCGAGATCAAACCTGAACCCGAACTCAAACCCGAACCCGAACCCGTGGGATCCGGCTCAAATGTGGTGGGCTAGTATGCTCGCAAACAACAAAGACCATACCAACCCTTTCTATGCCAACCAGCATCTACCCGTAATGCTTCCAACCGTACAACCGTTTCCCAACGATATGTTGTGTCGATTGTTGAATGCTAATGCCGTTTATGCCTCCGCCACCCCAAAAGTAAACACCCCAAACCCCAATACCCGAAACCCAATTTCCTGAAACCCAAGTAGACGAACCACAAGTACGTCGCAAACGAAGCCATAAAAAGAAGGTCGATGCCGATCAAACACCCACCGAAAAGGCTGAAAGGAAAAAGTGGGAAGACGATAAGGAAGCGGCGTTGGCGCAAGCATGGATCGACTCATCCGAAGACTCAATCATAGGTGACGGTAAACGCAACGCGATATTTTGGGCAGAAATACGTGGTAAGTTCTTTGAGAAAATGGGTCGAGGTCGCTACCGTGGTGATGATTCTGTCTCCAATAAATGGAAAGCAATGGTTACAAAAATGAACCACTTCTCCATCAATTCACACTCGCCTTACGAACAACTGAGGAAGCGGCACGAACGACGCCGACCTTCTTGAGGCTATCTTGAAACAATACAAGGACCTTCATCATCACGACTTCGGCATGGGCATGTTTGAAATTTGAAGGAAATACACAAGCTCGCCAAAGTGGAATCTGATCCCAAAATCTTCACCGCGACTGTCCAAACGGTCAAACAACGTCTACTTCGGCCAATCAAACGGCGTCTCAAGCCGGTTCGGATGCTCGTTCTTAATTTAACTTAAATGAGATTGATCCCGATTTTCTTTTTGATGAACCGGATGAGTTACCACGTCTGGTAGGAAGAGACAAGGCCAAGGCGGCGGCTAGAGGTGGGGGATCTTCGTCTAGAAAGACATCCTCAATGAGTTCCGACGTGAGCGCGCGGTTTGACAACTTGGAAGAAAAAAGATGAAAAAGAAAAGCGATGCATGAAAAAGAAAAGTGATGCATGCGGAATACAAATCCATGCATGAAGAAAAGCGATGATCCATTAATATTAAAGAGTTTCGCGAGGAGAAAAAACACTCAAAGAATGAATTCAAGCTAATACATGAAAAAGAAAAGCGATGCATGCAGAATACAAAGCCATGCATGAAGAAGGAAAGAAGGCCAAATCGGAGCGGCAACAAGAGAAGGATTTCAAGCTCCTCGCAAAGGATCTCTCACATCTAGATCCGGCCACGCGGGCGTTATTGGAGAAAAAAAAGCAAGGATAATGACAAAATACGCAAACGAGGACGAGGACGTCGAATATTACTTATATATTTTTTTCTATTTGTACGTTTTTTTTATGTTTTTTAGTTTAATTTAGTTTGATTTTTATTATACTTTAAGTTTTAATAAATTGTTGGTTTTTTAGTTTTATAAAAAAAATTAATGAGGCTTTGAAGCCCCCTCACCATAAAAGGGCATATTTGAGGTGGGGCTTCGAAGTCCTCAGTACCCACGTGGCACTAAAATGGAGCTTCGAACCTTCTCACCTTAGAGAATAGCCTTGTGATCCAGTGAAACTTTTTAAATATTTTATTGCCTATTTATGGGTAACAAACTAAGTTTATCCCGGAAAGCAATGTGTAGTCAAAATTTTGAATAAGTTCCAAAACTTCCGACCCACTTGAATTAAATATATCCCTTCTAATAAAAGCCTACCATTTTTGCCGCTTGTCAATACCATAGTCCTCCTCACCTTTTTTTTAACCAATTTTTATATATGGTCCTTATCTTTTAAGTCATTTCAATGTATGACATTAAAATTATAGGTTTTATTCCAACTAAATTCGTTACTACAGATAATAAGTATTCTCCATATGGATTGACAAGAGACGATTAGTCATAAGTGTTTATTATGGTTTATATTCAAAATAATAAACAATAAACATTCGATTCATAATATGTGGAATGAGAACAATCAACTTGGACTAAATCCTGATAACGTCAGCGGCTAAGGCTTAGCCTTTAATACCTAAAAATACATATGATTTTAAAACTAAAAGTTTTCGGGTTGACCCGAAACCTAGAATTCGGACCCAAGAACCAACCCGAATTACTTCGGTTCAGGTTCTGGTTAGTGTTTTCTTGGGTTCGAGTTTCCCGGGTCGGGTTAGTTTGGGTTCATGTACAGGTTTTCTTGAGTTGGGTTTCATGTTACGGGTAAAAGTGACAGCCCTACTTTCAACGATTATTTATAAGAATCATTACATTCACTTTATGCAACTTTAAATCTTATAATATTTTTCTAACTCAGAATAATCACTATTATTTGAACATGATTTTAATGTTAGTATGTATTTTATATTTTCCTAGCAATTACATTCAAATGAAACAAACAAATCATTTTGTTATATTTAAATTTTCGGCTTTTATTTTGCTTGATTAATTAAGTAAAATATAAAGTTAATTAAAACATTTGTCGTACACATAATACTAATAACAACAAATTTATCATGATCAATCAATTTCAAATGTAAATATTCGAAGGATGATTATATCATCAAAGTTCAGGTATATGGTTTTTGAGATAATCATGTTTTTTATAAACATAAGCAGATATTCTCAAATGACATGATATTTTATGTGTATGAATATTTTTTTATTAGTATCATAGATATATATTATCATTTATCTAGAGTTGGTATGTACTTAGAGAACCTTTTTTGTCTATGGACAACTATATATGGGTATGTCAAGAGTTATAAGCAGACCTATATGTTACTTTATTAATAGCTACAAGCAGACATGGACTAAAGATTTTGATTTTTGATAAAAAAAAATGTATACCTGCTAATACAATCACAAATGTAAGGTAAAAGGAAGTTTTTACCTATTTGTAACATATTTGTGTAATCTTAGTTATGTAATTTTAATTTAATTGTAATTGTATTAACAATATATAATCAATTTCTTGAATGTATTTCACTTAATGGTCAAAAGTTTAAAATTTTTAACAATTACCCGTGTAATACACGGGCCTCAAACTAGTATTTTAATATAACCTTCGAATTTTTCCTATGGAACCCTTTGCGTGTAAATGAATAAAAGGTTGTGTGAACTCCGTTCATGTTCATTTATTTAAAAATAAATGTTGCGTGAACTCTATTCATATTTGTTTATTTACAAATAATGTTTGTATTGTGTAGATGAGTGAAAGAAGAGAAAATCCAATATTATTTACAAAATAGATGTTTGTATTTTGTTCCCAAAAGATTTCTTCGAAATCCAATTATTATTTTGAAAACGTACTTGTCCTAGACTTAGATGAGTGAAAGAAGATTGACATACCGCTATAGTCACAGGGTGGATACACATGTCGGTTGCAGTTGTTAAAAAGCACCTGCCACATTTCTAGTTTATTAAGGTTCAAGTTCTTGTCAAACGTGATTCTGTTTTAATTTCAGAAGAAAAAAGGAAAATATGTACGATGAGAAATATTTGAGATGGGATGGAGAGAACTCAATAATAATAGTGTAAATCAGAGCTCCCAACACCAAGCAGCCTAATACCGAAAAGAACATTTTCATAGCAACAATTGAAGGTCCTCCAATAGCATCCCTAAGAAATTTTTTTTAAATCAAGTTAGATGTAATATTTTAACACGTTCAGATATAACAACTTAATATAAGCATTTAAAACACAAAGTTTACATTCTAAAGCAAAAACATTGTTAAAGAAGGGGATTGGTAAAACCATTATCTTATGTTTTTAGTTTATTACCTTTTGTGGCGTTTTGCCAACACAAAATATAATGGATCATTCTGAAATTCTTCATATGACAACTTGTGGAATTGCAGAAGAATATATCCAACGCTAAGAAAGCTGCGTAGACGTTAAGACAATAAAAGTTCATTCTAATATTAGTATCCCGGTGAAAAATGATGAATACAAGAAGTTTTCTTGCTTAGCAAAAAATTGATATGTCAAATTGAGTCGGGTTGATAAAAATAACAAAAAGAAATTTAGAGTTTTTTTAAATTAATAAATAATAAGTAAACAAGATGACAAGAAATATTTATCCGGTGTAATTTTTTCATATGAAAATGAAGCTTTTTTGTTGTCCGGTGTAATTTTTTCGTCGGCCGACGTAATTTTTGCGTCTTCCGATGTAAATTTTCATCAACTAACGTAATACTTCATCCTCTACATCTCAAATCTTAAACCTCTATAACCAACCTCCGTCTCCATTTTACTTCTCTCTCCACATAATCAAGCAAATCCAGTGTGTAAATCATTTAAGTTTTCACGGAGAACACAACCATAGTGTTTGTTTTCCATGAATCACGATTCTTGTTAAGAAATACGCGCAAGAAAGTGATGAACCCTTGAGTTCAATTTACTGAAATTCAATGGAAGATTAATCCGTCGAATTCGAAAATTTAATTTTACGTCGGTTCATCACCTTTTACGTCAGACAATTATCTTTTACGTCAGATCCACCTGAACATTTGTACGCGTGGCGACTTTTGATAGGCTACATTAACCCGTCGGATCTGTTCTTGTTTATGTGGCAGATCTTGAACACATAATATGGGTGGTCCGGAAGAATTTGAATAATAATTTGATGGGTCAGACTCAATACATAAAAGTTCTTTTTTATGATTTTAGAAAATTTACACTAGTGAACGAAAAAACTCGGTGGGCCAAGCCCCTTGGCACACACTAAAATCTGTCGGTGTTTACATTAGATTTGACGGAATAATATGGTCATTTTGAAATTTTTTCAAAACTATGGCTATATTTAGAACTGGTTGGGCATGACTATTTTTAGAATTTCCCTTTACATATACGTGCTGCCCCTCACTACTGCACATCGTCACAATGTTCTCGAGTTATACACCGCCAATGTGCCATAACTTAGACTATCCTCTATGGTGAGGGGTTTCAAAGCCCCTACACCGTGACACGTCAGCGCCACGTAAGCACCGCGGGCATCAAAACCCCAACCAAAGGTGCCCCACTATGGTTCAATGCCCAAAGGCGCCCCATATATATGCATATGCATGTATGCGTGTGTGAGAGAGTGGAGCTTCAACCGCGCCGGCCGTTCAAACAAACCCACCCTCGCCGCCAGCCTTCAACGGCGGCCCAATGCGGTGTTCCGCTCCCATCGGCGCCCGCCAGCTCACCGGTTGGAGCCCCATAACGACCAGACTTATGTCATGGAAAAACATAATTTGAGTTAAGATTGAATTATAACATTCCACTACGATAAAAACAGAAAGAATGTCACCTTCCAAGAAAATACATTGCAACCATTAAAGGAGCCGCTATGATCCAACTTGATTCCTTGTATGCAACTCATGACTAAAAAATACCGATATACAAGGGCATAAGAGTCTATGGTTTAATACAATAAAGCTATAAATGCAACATATTATATATATAGGATCAAGAATTCAACATCATCAGAGAACTTTTTTGAAATTAAAAACTATGAGAACCATTTTGAACCACAAAAAATTCAAAAATAAAAAAACACAAAAATAGAAAAGGTAAAAAAACCAAAATTCTTATTTTATCATCCCGGTTTCACTAAAAAAACTCGGTTTAGCTAAATTATATACACATTTGTATAATATATACATATGTGTACATTTTAGGGATGACAATGAAACCCGAACCCGATGGGAAAACCCGAAACCCGACATAAATGGGACGGGTAATACCCGATCCATTAGGGTTTGGGATTAGTTTTGAAATTTTTTGCGGGTTTGGGACGGGTTAATATACCTGATTACCCGACCCGATTACCGGATAACATAAACCCATTTACCCGATTATATACCTGATGTACCGATATAACTTATTATATTATAGATACTATATTCCATATATATTTATTTGTCGAAACTTGTATATGTCAATTATTTGAGACATTTTATGTTTATGGTAACCATTTTTGTAATCGAGTAGTTATATTTTGTCAAAACTGGGTAGAAACATAGAGTGTTTTTAGCCGGGTATACCCCACAGGTATTTTATCAAAACCCGATCCGAAACCCGATGGGAAAACCTGAAACCCGACAGGTAATTACCGATTAAAACCCGACGGGTTTGGGATAGACTTTCATAACCGGGTATGGGTTTGGGAATACCTGAACCCGACCAAGACTCGACCCATTGCCATACCTAGTACATTTACATGTTTTTTTCTACACATGTGTATAATTTAAGATAAATAATACTGTATATATGTGCATATTACGTAACTAAAGATTATATAAAATTATACATATGTGTATAATACGACGTTTATTTTATTTTATTTTATTTTTTTAATGAAACCGGAATGAAATATAAGAATTTTGGTTTTTATACTTTTTTTAAAATTTTTATTATTTTTTGTTTTATGATTTTTTTAAATATTTTTTTAAAGGTGTTTTTAGTGGTTTAAAATGGTTCTCAAAGTTCTCAATTTGCCAAGGGTTCTCTTAGGATCCTTACCCTGGTTCTCAAAGTTCTCAATTTGCAAAGGGTTCTCTTAAGATCCTTACCCTATATATATATATATATATATATATATATAGAGAGAGAGAGAGAGAGAGAGAGAGAAAGATTAAAATAAAAATAGATAGTTTCCTAAGAATGATAGGAAGAGCATAAAATTTGAATTTAGGAAACTATGTAGTTTAAATCCTAGATCATAGAAAACTATTTGGTATTTTAGAAACTAACAAACTCAACCACTAGATCATAAATCCAATGGCCTAGATATATTCTTACTCTTCTTAAAAAACTATCTATTTTTATTTTAGCCTACTACTATATATATATATATATATATATATATATATACATAGGGGAGGGTTATTCTAAAAAGTAGTTTCCTAGGAAGACTAGGAATAAATCACAACCATTGGATTATGTTAATCAATGTTTGAGATTTAAAATTACAAAAAACCGACATAGTTTCCTAGAATTACTCTTTCACCACTATAACCGACATAGTTTCCTAGAATTGTTCTTTAACCATAGGTTGTAATGTCACATGTCAAAAATCTATTTGTTCTTACCATTCTTAGGAAACTATTTATTTTTATTTGAACCATTTTCTATATACATATATATAGGATGAGTATCATTACAAAACTGTTAAATTATTTAAGAACATGAAGGAACCATTGAAAACTAACGTTTTTTATAAATTTTTTTGTATGTTAATGTTCTTTGAGAGTAGCTTTATCATTATGTATATCTATATCTAGGATTACAGTTTTGAAAATTAGTTTTTATACATATCTATGTTTTGTTTTACACATATGTAAATTTGTTAGTACATAAATTTTACATATATGTAAACTTGTGATTAATATATGTAATCAAAGTTTTTTATATAAAATATGATAAAACTACTATTAAATAATGTAATTATATAAAAAAATTAAAAAATTGTTTGGTCGTTAAAGGTTCCTAAGAGTTCTTAATCTTTTTAGAGTTCTTAAACCAACCCGATATATATATATATATATATATATATATATATATATATATATATATATATATATATATATATATATATAGGGAGATGATCATGAGAGAACTCCTTTTTATGAAGAGAACTAGAGAACTAATAATGAAATATTTTTAATTTAATTAAAAAAATATTTTTAATTTTTTTTTCTTTCATTCTTCTTATATGTTGTTATTCTTCACCACAAAATAATATAAAAATGAAAAAAAAAATAAAAAAAATTAACGAGTAATGCATATATGCAATGCAATACACCGACTTTTTTTATAATGCATATGTGCAATAGTGTGCATTTTGATATTTTAAATTGTGTTGAATAGCATATAAATAGTTGTTTGTATTGTATATTTGCAATAGTGTTATTTTAAATAGTGTCGATAGAGTGCATATGTGCATTAGTGTTGTATTACATATATGCGATAATGTATTTTGCATATAATTATTAGTGTTGTATTTGCATATATTAAATAGTGTGTATTAGATAATGTAATTGTGTTGTATTATGTGCAATAAAACACTATTGTATATATGGAATAGGCATTAGTGCACATATGCACTACAGTACTACACTGACAAGGTTTTTTATTTTTTTTTATTTTTTTAGGAACAATATCATCTTATTAGAAGGAGGAAAGAAAAAGAAATCACAAAATATTTTTTTAAAAATAGTTAAAAATAATATTTTACTAGTATTTTAGTTCTCTCTTTAAAAGGAGTTCTCTCTAGATCTCACCCATATATATATATATATATATATATATATATAAAATTGTGAGTTTATTGGGAAACAGAAAAAACTAAGAAACAGAATTACAAAAATCATTGATCAAACGAACTACAATTAAAATCATTTCTCAGTTCCCCACTTTTTGTGGTACTCCATTGAACCTTCCTCCTAAAGTATTTATGTACTAGTTTTAAAAATTTTAAGAAATGTTTTTGAGGAATTGAGCTTGGCGTATAATCAAGGTTCACGTGTATAACTTGCATTATATTGTTCCACCATAGATTTTTCCTACATGGTAACCATTTACATTAAATCATATAAGTTTTCAAACTTAGGGTTTTCATGAGTGAAAATAAACATTGTTAAACGAAACATATTGTTATCAACCGACAAAGAAGCAAGAACTATCATACCCCAATAACAATAGTATATGTGGTAAAATTTGCCATTATTAATATTAGCCACCTGAAAAGAATTTGATAATATATGATCAGTAAAACTTAATAAAATTATCGTAATTTGACAGACAAAATCATTATTAATTATCTCAACTAAATATTCAAATACTTTGTCACACACACACGCACACACAATATATATATATATATATATATATATATATATACATATATATATATATATGATCAGGATCAAGATCATGAGAGAACTTTTTTGAAATTGAGAACTATGAGAACCATTTTAAACCACAAAAAACCCAAATATAAAAAAATCATGAAATAAAAAAAAACACAAAAATGAAAAAAGTAAAAAAAACCAAAATTCTTATCTTATCATCCTGGTTTCATGAAAAAAAACTCGGTTTAGCTAAATTATATACACATATGTATAATTTAAGATAAATTATATTACGTAACTAAAAATTAAATAAAATTATACATATGTGTATAATACGACGTTTTTTTTTTGTTTTTTTTAATTTATTTTTATTTTTTAATGAAACCGGAATAAAATATAAGAATTTTGGTTCTTTTACTTTTTTAAAAATTTTTGTTATTTTTTGTTTTATGATTATTTTAAAAAAAGTTTTAAAGGTGTTTTTAGTGGTCCAAAATGGTTCTCAAAGTTCTCAATTTGCAAAGAGTTCTCTTAGGATCCTTACCCTGTATGTATATATATATATATATATCATATTGGGGAAGAATCAAGAGAAAACTCCTTGTTAAAGAGAAAACTTAAAGTCAAACCATAGCCTGCAACATTTTTTTTGAGTCTATCAATTAACATGAATACCGAAAGAAACTTCATTACTTTGTTTTTTAGCCGCTTCTCGAAAAAAAGAAATCAAAAAACAGATTTATCATCGAGTCATGGTTGGTAATGAAGAAGGGAACTCGGGAACAAAGAAAGAATCATAGGTAGTTTTTGTTTTGCAAGAACTAAATTTAACTACGAGAAACTATGCATCATGGTCGGTTATGGTGTATATTGTCTTGGGTGCAAACGGTTTGCAAGATGCAATTGACGTTCTTCCCAAAGTTAGCTCTTGTTCACCCAAAGCCAGCTCTGGTGGTAGAGATCGTGAAAGATATGAGAAACCGATTGATTTCCTCAGCATGATCCAATTGCGATTATATGATACGACCAATAGATCTACGATACATAATAGAACTATTTGAGCCGAACCGTTGATTCCTTAGCGGTATCCAATTGTGATTACATGATACGACCAATAGATCTACAAGACATAATAGAATTATTCGAGCCGAATGTTTATTCTCATTAACGTTTAGTTGAATGATTAGATATTCAAATACGCATGCACAGATATGAAGCTCGATCCGCCTCGATGTGCACATCGAGGCTTCCTATCATTTTAGAGAGATTTTAGCGGTAACGGTACAAAACTTAAAAGAATAGCCAAAACTCTACCAACATTCTCTCAAGATCAGCCTTGCATCCGCATATGTCTGCACCCCCATACGCCTCCATTTCACCAGATGAGTGTTCATATGCTTATTTTCTAGATGTATGGGGTTAAACTAAGCATATGGACTACCATACGCCTACTTCCTAGGCATATGAACCAATTTATAAACGATTACATATATACAATTAACATATTTAGGAATACATTATCTCTAGTTTGTTTGAACAGCTAGGGACAACAAATAATGCACTAACAAACTCCCCCTGATCTCTTGTTGTCGAATGCTGAATATGAACTACAAATCATTAGTCACAATAAGTATACCAACAAATTCCCCATTCTCGGGCTTGTGTAGACAGACAAATCTCTAGTCTTTTAAGCAAACCAACAACTCGAAGCTTCTCGTATCTAATCTCCCCCCTCAAGGTAAGCATCTCCAGGTGATCATTCCAACTAGAATATGATTTGGGTCAATCTTTCAACAATCAACAGCAACTTGTCAGCTATCCATCAGCACTTGTAAAGCAAGAATATATTTAAATTTGACCTCATCACACATCTTCACGAGTAACCAACCATTTAGAATCTTTCATTTTGGTTTTCCCTTTTTTGATAATGCTTCTCCTAAAATTGAATTCTTCTGAAGCACTTCTACCTGCCATTCACTTAGATTCATGAATGTTTTAGGCATATAATACATAGGTCCAACCTCCATTAGTCATTCCTAAATGATCTGATTCTTTAATTCAAGGACAAGACTCATTAGTATACTTCACTGAGATCAATACTTCCAAGAATTGTCTCCTTCAACAGAAGAAATCCACCAAATACTCGTAGCCAAGACAGTCAGGAATTGACTCCTTCATCAAGAAGTAAACCGACAGACACTCGTAGCCGACATTAGCAGGTTTCAATCTCGAACAAATCAATAAACGATCAAAGAAATGTTGCAGTAGTTTAGTCTTAAACTCAGCAAAACGTAGATTTATAAGCATGTATTACCACCCGAGTTGTAATTTTTCAAGAAACCCTTGCAAACTTTAGCCGGATACCAATCAAAATAAATTCATTGAAATTTTTATCTCCTCCTTTTTTTTGATAAATTCAACAAGGTCTTGAACAATATTCGTGTTCTCGTCCTCGGCCGGAAAATATTTGTCAAAATTTTCAATTAATTTTTTCAAGAGTGTGTATTCGATATGTGCAACAGTCTAATATTACATAAAAAATATTGTGTATCAACTATGCGCAATAGTGTTGTATTCTATGCAATACAATACTCTTGCATATATGTAATACACATTATTGCACATACGCACTACACCAACAAGGCCATTACTCCTATATAGATAGGTTGTTTCATTAATTTTTTCCTTGGACGACGAGGCATAAGTAAGGCCATTGTCTATGGAGTATAAATTACTTAGAGTGGAGAGTAAAAGGGTCATTAGTCTATAGGAAGAAAAGAAGTGCAAAGACCCGTCCAGAAAGCTAAAGTTAATTGGATTTCTAAAGGGAACTACAATACGGCTTTTTTTCATGGGTTTGTAAATTGTCGGAATGCTTCGAATCGTATTAGTGGTATTTTGTTGGAAGGTGTGTGGGTGACAAACCCCTTAGTCCTTAAAGCGGCGGCGGGCGCACGCTTTGAAGCAAACTTTAAGGATCCAACTTGGTCTAAAACTCTTTTTAGTAACATCCGTTTTAATTATTTGGACTCGTGTTCTCTTATAGACTCCTTTTTAGCTTACGAAATAAGAAGGGTGGCGTGGGAGTGCGGTTGTGATAAGTCACTTGGTCTGGACGGT
>NW_027506716.1:25000-40086 GCF_021521415.1 Bidens hawaiensis
TAAAATAACTTAGTTACTGGATCCTCATATATGGCCTAGCAGTAAAATAATTGAGTTCTCTACTGGAGACTCAAGTTCGAATCTCACTTATGTTACTTTAGGTGGATGTTGACAATGAAGAACTTGAGTCAGACCTTATGCAAAGGTTGTTAGTTCGAACCTTGAGCCCACCCGGGTTTTCGTCCCACCGTGTATTACGTCATAGATTTATGCTCTTGTAGTGGCACAGCGACTGTCAAGTGGCAGTCGTCGGTATGTTTTCCCGAGGTAACGCCCAACCCAAACTCTGAAACCAGCGTGGGCCGGTTAAAACAAAATAGTCTGACTAGAGTGGAGCATCAGAGCTCTCAAAATTAAAGAGCGTGGTAGCCTAAATACAAAAAAAGTCGACGTTCTAATAAAAATTATATATATAACTTAGTTATTGAGTTTTGTTTAAAAATATAGCCCACACTAAAGAATTTAACTTTTTTATTATTTTTTTAATCTCATGGTTGTTGAGTTTTTTGTCGGACTGCCATAGAGCCGCCGCCAGAAAGCTTTTAGAACTTCTACCGGTAAAAATTATGGTGGAAATGGGTAAGTTTTATAGGAATGAAATACGATGTATGCATCATTAACTAATAATAATAATAATATCAAGAGAATATAAGATCTGGTATTTAAGTAATTACCTCGCATGCAAGTCAAAACAAGAAACCAAGTCACCGGTAGTGATTTAAGTAAACAATCGCAGGTACAATCACACAAAACAGCACGATAAATAGTGTCCTTACTAAGGCTCCTGTGGATGCCGTCATTGCTGTTAATTTTCTTAATAAGATTTGTTGGAGATGGAAAGAAATTTAGGCTGATTAATTGAATCATCAACTCTCAAGAGGATTACTTATATCTGCTTTATAAACATTAAATTAAACAAGCTTGCATGTGACAATTCAACAACTTTCAATAAACAAAAGCATAATTACTTAATTATTAAACATTAAACAAGCTTTCATGTGACACACAACTTTCAATAAACAAAAGCATAATTACTTAATTATTAAACTCTACACACGGTTTTATCCGTGAAACTAAGCTCAAGTTAGGGTTTTAATCTCTATTTCGACAGGAGACCGGATTTAAACAAAAGTAAACAATAATGACCATTGAGATAATGAAGACACAAACATATTCATTTCTATAAAACAACACCAAATTTTTTTTGTTATAGATGTCTAAAAAAAGTTGGGCGGACCTAGCCTCCACTGAATCATTTATGATTATGCCGATTCTTTAATGGACAACATGGGAATTCATAATTCATTTAATACCCATTGGCACGTGCAAGTGTGAGCCCTCATGTGACGCTATTATGTTGACAATTGAATTCTTTTAAGGTTATCCGTAGTGGCGAACCTAGAAATTTTTTTATGGGGACGAAAACTTTTAGTAGTCTTTTGGCTTTCATTGCATAATTATTGTTTTCTCTCCGGTTTGGGTTGGATCGGGTTAACATATTCGAGAGTTTTCCATTATGTTACTCACAATTCCTACTTTAAATCAAATTCAATCATTCATATAATTTAAATTAAGTTATCACATGTTCATAAGTTATCATTGATAGATAAGGGAAACCAAATTTTCCATATATATATATATCACATAACAAGAAAATCATATCACAAATAACATAAACTTAAAAATAAGAAATTCAAGTCAACAGAAAACCTTCTTTTTCTATTATTATTATTATTATTATTATTATTATTATTATTATTAAATAAATAACTTATATGTAGTAAATTGAAGTTTTAATCATGTTACAAGTAAAAGAGCACGTGCCACTGCCACTTAATGCTTTCTCTTTGGGCACTATTTACAAAGATACCCTTCATCTAAAAGCTAAATAACATGTCATCTTCTTCTAAATAGGCTGAGTAGAAAATGGTTCGGAACCGCTAGAACCGAGGAACCGGAACCGAACCAGTGTCTCAGAACCGCTAATGTGTGTACCGGTTCGGTTCTCGGTTCTTAGAATTTGGATTATATGGTTCCCGGTTCGGTTCCGGGTAAAACCGGTGGTTCTAGACTTGGAACCGAAGAACCGGAATATTCAAAACGTTTTATATAAATTTACCAATCCCCATTATTTATAAATTAACTTATTAACCGGCATCCATTCAATCATTTTTTAATTAAAATCTTCTTTCTTTACGTTCAAGACCTAGCAATCATGATCAACTTTGATTTAAGCTATCAAGGTAATTTAATATAAAATGATATGGTCTTCCATTAATCTATCGTTACCAATGATTTATTTAACTTCAACACTTAGGTTTTAATAAAAATTATAAAGAATGTTCATGTTGTAATCGAAATTAGTTTTACCGTGAAAGAAGACATATAATTGTATAAACTTGTTTTGCAATTTGTAAAGTTTGCATAACTCATTTGATAAATAAACGATCGAACCAGTTCTAGCTAGAACCGATTAGCGAGAACCGGCTTTAGCGGTTCTAGAACCGAATCATTTTACTATATTAGGTTCCGGTTCCGGTTCTCGCTTTCACTCAATTTCGGTTCCGGTTCCGGTTCGGTTCTCGCGGTTCTGAACCGTTGCACAGCCCTACTTCCAAATAGCTCCAAACGTCGGTTCCTTGCACCAGGTCGGAAAAACAGCCCGGAGGATTCTGAAAGCTTATCAATATAAGAGATCATCTTTTTAGGAGTCAGTTTCCAAAGTTCAACTTATAAGGCACGAGTATAAAATTTTATTGGGGGTGCTCGAGATTTCCACACATATACAACACTAAAAAACGAAAATTTAAGGTGGGTGGCCGCCCCCCTTAGGGTACTGGTTATCTGGGGCGGTGTTACTGCCGAATATCACCCAAAAATGTCCATTTGAATGAGGTATTCTACTCGAATGGGTATTCCATTTGAATGGAGTATTCTATTCTAATGGAAGAGTATTCTATTCGAATGGGTATTCCAATTGAATGGAGTATTCTATTTTAATGGAATATTCTATTCGAATGGGTATTACATTTGAATGGAGTATTCTATTCTAACGGAATATTCTGTTCGAATGGGCATTCTATTCGAATGAGTATTCCATTTGAATGGAGTATTCTATTCTAATGGAGTATTCTATCCGAATATACCCACTGTAGGGTATTAAATATCATATTTATCATTTTCACTACATATTATAACATCTATTCTCATATTTTAATGTTATTTTATCTTTTAAACATGCTTCCTTTTAATCTGGACCAAGATCTAGCTCGTTTAACCATAAAGTCTAAACCTTAATTGATTTGACGCTCGTTTTAGCTAGATCTAGGGTTTCTAAGGGAACCATACATTCTCACGAGTTCATTAACTCTACCTTTAATTATCAAGTTTACATTTTTATAGTATAACAATACCCGATTTGCCTTAATATCAAGTCTTAAGGCAAACCGTTCTTAAAAACATAATCTTTATGCATAAAACGTACCTCTTTTGACGTTTAGGCTACGGGTTAGCTTCGCTATTTGACTATAGACTCGTATCTTGCTTGTATAATTAAAGATCTAACGCAACTAGGCTCGGTTTTGGGTTTTGGATCTTGAGCCGTAAGGAGGTTTATGTTAGAGAGTGTTTGTGTGTGTTTTAGTGTGTGTAGAGAGTCTATAGGATAAGAATGCGAGATTTTAAGGTTTTAGGGAGGTTTAAGGAGTATTTATACTCTCTTAAGCCCATGGACCTAAGGCCCATCACCATCCCTTATTCTATCTTATATTAACCAAGCCCACACTCTTTTATGTTATTTAACTTAATTAAATATTAACACACTCTTAAATAAATAAATTCCTTTTTATTTATTATTATTATCAAAAGCAGGATGTTACAAGTCTAACATCCTTAAAAGAGGTTTCGTCCCCGAAACCTAGCTTATTCCTTGTAAGAGGAACGCTTCCTATATTCACACACTTTCTTAAACCTTCTTATCCTTCTTACTCCTGACCTTGCAATCACCGAGTGGTGTTCATGTGTTTTAGCTATTAAGGTAGCTTGTCCATGAGGCCCTCGACGTACCATGTCTCGTCTCGTCTTCCCAACGGACTTTGTTTTATATTATATTAATGCTAACACCCAAGACGCCGCTTTTTCACAACACAAATATTCATCATAACCAACATGCATTCAAGACAATTCATATCATAGTTAATTTAATCAGTCACCAGTCTAAACTTTAATATAAAATAACACGTATCAAGTCATTAGAATAAAACTTATGGCTAGTAACTAGCCTTCTTGAACGGTCTTTTCTAAGCATACGGAGGAAACTGTTAAACTTCAAGCATTCTTCTTTGCTTCACGTCCTTCTTTCGGCTTTTCTGTAGTCCCTTGCTAGGTGTTCACGTCCTCCACAGTTGTGACACCTATGGTAATCCATACACTCCCAGGAGGAATGTCATGCTTTTCTACACCTGAAGCACACGCCTAAACCCATTATGCACTTTCCCAAGTGTTTCTTTCCACATTTTTCATAGACCGGGAACTCATCCTTCCTTGCCTTCTTCTTAAGGGAATCCTCCTCATTAGCTTCATCTGGTTTTGGGGTTAGGTTCTTTTTCTTCGTTTCAACCTTCTCCTCTTCACTGGTGGCAAGGTCATTATAAACCATCTAGGCCAATTCCACGGCTGAATCAAATGTTGCGGGTTTATTAGCCATAACCAATGTTTGGACACTTTGTGGTAGTCCTCTGATGTAGCACTTGATTCTTTTGCTTCATTATTAACCATGTCGGGAATCAACCTAGACTTGCGGTTGAACTCATTGGTATATTTACGGTGTGCCACTTTTCCTGCTTTCAGATTCAAAAATTTCAGCTCAGCCTTCTCAACCTCAGCATCAACACAAAATCGCTTCATCACCAACTCCTCCAGGTTATCATAGCTTTAATCTCTTCTTGGGTCTTCCTCTGTTCCACTGTCTCCCACCAAAACATAGCCTCATCGCCAAACGACTGGGTGGCATAACCCACCGCTTGATCTGGACGGCAGTCGCTAATTCTAATAATCTTGTGGTTATCCACTGAAGAGTAGCTGTCGCGTCTTCCAAGCCAGTTAACTTCAGTGGGTCACATCCCTTGAATGTTTGTAGTTATTCCCACCTCTTCCTCTTTTCTTTGCATTGACCTTCACAGATCGAACTTCACTCGAGTCATCTTCCTCATCATCAGCTTTCTTACCATCATTCCATGCCCTCTCAGCGGTCCTTGCGTGGCTTTCTGCAGACTTTTCTGGTTGCAGGTTCTTCATTGCAGCAACTACAGCTTGAGCAATGGCGGTCTGAACCGCAAGATCAAGCTGATATGATTCTGCCCAGCTGCACTTCCTTCCTCTCTAGTGTTAGTAACTGGCTTTACAGAAGGTTCTAGGACAATACGTGGCCTAGCACGACGTCCAGTGCGACCCCCTTGACCAACGATCTTTCTTGCTCCAGCCATTCATATTTTATAAGGAAACACAAACGTCATCACTTAAGGAACTAATTGGTACAAGGATAGTAAGGCTAACAGGTAATAACAGTGGCCATTTGTGATTAGATGATCACGTTACTCTCCGTGTCCTATACGCTTCTCTTTATGAGTCCACTTGTGCTAGTTCTACTTTTAACAGTTAGACAATCAAACAGTTCCTATAATCATATACTTCTATCTCTAGCATTTAAGCTAACTTCCTTACATTACATGTGAAATTAATCACATGCTTTACCTTTACTTAGCTTGCTTGAGTGACACATGGCTTTCTTGAACTGGCATCTTCTTTATTTTCTTTCTTAAGTCCCATTTTCTGTTCGAGTCTAAGCATGTAGGATGCTTAATTCCCTCGAACTTATGCTCTGATACCAACTTGTAAGGCCCCGGTCCCGGTGCTCTACTTTAGCGTTGGATTTACTCATAAACACAGTTTTACAAATCAGAGTTAATTAAAACTTTTGCGGAAACGTTAACTTCAATCATTCGTTACAAAACATTCAAACTTGTCTTTAAAACATATCATAAACATTATATTTAAAACATCAGTTCTTCTATCTTCACATGCCAACCGTTCAATCCATGCCATGTGCCATCCTCTTGCTAGCTCATTAAACATATTTACCTGCGTGTATACTAAAAGTCATCTACGCTGAGTGAGTTCTAGTTAATCAGTCAACGCATAATACATTCTCATACATTCACATATACGTATCCGAAGACACATATTCATACTTAAACCGAACTTCATTCCCGACACTTTATAATTATCCATAAGAGGACCATTACATAATATCTATTAGAAGAACAATTACTATTATCCATAGAAGTAACAACTTGTATCATCCATAGAAGGATCTATATAAACTATCCATAGAAGGATCCCTAGATATTATCCATAGAAGGATCCTTAAACATCACCCATAGAAGGAACCTATATACTTTCCATAGAAGAACCACTACATATTATCCACAGAAGGAGCCCTATACCTGATCCATAGAAGGAACCATATATATTGTCTATAGAAGGTACTCCATAGAAGTAACACATACTCAATTATATAATATCCATATAAGGAACGCTAATAAGGTTCAATGTCCTTATTTACGCTATCACATATCTAGTCTTGGTCCAATAGTAATTTAGAGGGATTTTCCATCCTAACTTACTATGCCAGACATAGATCTCAAATACCACTCATGTACATGCTTACACATACCTCACATATACGATAATTATATCGTGGCATACGAACACTCTAGGCGTTCTTCACATCATTCATCTAACAATCATACTCCTTGACGATACGTGCAATATCCGAAGATTGTTCACGTACCGACAGGCATCCGTCCATTACATTCATACATTCTATCACATATATCATATATAGCATACACTTACCACTCAAGTTAAGTGTATTAACATTCACATCGAGTATGCATGCAGCCCCGAAAACATAACAAGGAAATGGGGCTAGAAACTCACCCGTCTCATGTTTCTTTCCGAGTTTATCGTAATCCCTTTCTTTAATTGAGCACGGCTAACTGTATGATAATTACATATAGCAATCTCTAACCTTTTACACATCATTTAAGTTTCCTCCTAAAACTTCTAACTCTAGACCATTCTATTCGATTGGGGTATTCCATTTAAATGGAGTATTCTATTCTAGATGAGTATTCTATTCGAATGACATTCTATTTGAATGGGTATTCAATTTGAATGGAGTATTCTATTCTAATGGACATTCTATTCGAATGGGTATTCCATTTGAATGGAGTATTCTATTCTAATAGACATTCTATTCGAATGGGTATTCCATTTGAATGGAGTATTCTATTCTAATGGGCATTCTATTCGAATGGGTATTCAATTTGAATGGGGTATTATATTCGAATGGGCATTCTATTCGAATGGGAATTCCATTTGATGGAGTATTCTATTCTAATGGAGTATTCTAATCGAATGGGTATTCCATTTGAATGGAGTATTCTATTCTAATGGAGTATTCTATTCGAATGGGCATTCTACTCGAATGGTTATCCATTTGAATGTAATATTCTATTCTAATGGAGTATTCTATTCGAATATACCCACTGTAGGGTATTAAATACCATATTTATCATTTTCACTACGTATTATAACATCTATTCTCATATTTTATAGTGTTCTTTTATCTTTTAAACATGCTTCCTTCTAATCTAGACCAAGATCTAGCTCGTTTAACCATAAAGTCAAAACCTTTATTGATTTCAAGCTCGTTTTAGCTAGATCTAGGGTTTCTAAGGGAACTGTACATACTCACGAGTTCATTAATTCAACTTTTAATCATCAACTTTACATTTTTATGGTATAACAATACCCAATTTGCCTTAATACCAAGTCTTAAGGCAAACCGTTCTTAAAAACATAATCTTTATGAACAAAACGTACCTCTTTTGTCGTTAGGCTACGGGTTAGCTTCGCTAAGTGACTCTAGACTTGTATCTTGCTTGTATAATCAAATATCCAACACAACTGGGCTCGGTTTTGGGTTTTGGATTTTGGCCGTAAGGAGGTTTATGTTAGAGAGTGTTTGTGTGTGTGTGTAGGGAGGCTAGAGGATAAGAATGAGAAGTTTTAGGGGTTCAGGGAGGTTTAAGAAGTATTTATACTCTCTTAAGCCCATGGACCTAAGGCGAATCACCATTCCTTATTTTATATTAACCAAGCCCACACTCCTTTATGTTATTTAACTTAATTAAATATTAATCCACTTTTAAATAAACAAAATCATTTTTATTTATTATTATCAAAAGTAGGATGTTACAAGTGGTTAGGTAAATATTTTTAATTTTAGCCGCTAAAATTAGACGATTAAAATTCTGTGTCCATAAAGTGACGACTAAGGCCGGCTTCGCTGACAAGTCACTATTTTATTCGTCAAAAACTCAATGACTGGAGAGATGTAAGCTAAATTTTACATGTATATTTTAGAAATTTTTGGGTTAAACTTGTTTATTTTGAAAATTAGCCATAAAATTAAATATAATAATATAATATTAAAAAAAGTACAAAAAAATTCATAAAAACTCGCTTAGTTTTTTTTACCTAAAATAGTCATCCTGGAAAGTTTATTGCTTCAAAATACTCGTCCTTGAAATTTTCTTAGCTTAAAATAGCCCACTGACTAGTTTTTTTACTACTAGTCGTCAGGACCAGTTTTGTAAACTACTGGCCGTCCCGACTTGTTGACACCAGGAATCCAGTCGTCACGACTAATTTAAAATATATATTTATGAAATTCTTTGCAAAATGATACATAAAACTTAAAACTTGTTTTTGAAAATACCTATTTTAGAAATTTTCCCTTCATTTTTTAGTACTTCATTTGTTTTACATTTGTTTATATTTTTTATTATTTTATTTATTTAAAACATCTTAATTTGACGAATTTATTAGTTGGGTTTCGTTTCGGTATCGTGACGAACCTATCCGACACTACTGAATATATGTCTACTTGCCGCTGCAACGCCCGTGGAATAAATTTCGTTTTAAATATGGTACTTTTTGTATAATAAGTTATAGGTGTGTTGTTATATTATGGGCATTTACTAATTTATTTTTGGGTTTATTCACAATATTGCTTTATCATAAGCTGAATGTGTGCTCATACTCTAGGCCGGCTCAACAAATGTGGAGGCCTAAATTAAATTAAGATTTTGAGGCCTTTTTATAACTATTGTTAAGAAAGATATAATGATTGTTAGAAGTTTTGAACTCATAATCTATACTTTAGTAAAAACCAAGTCTACCATCACACCAATACATTACTTTGAGTTTACTATACCCACTATAATATATCTATATATAATGTTTTTTTCGTATTTGAAAGCCCTAACTGATTGGGGGATTAAAGCCCTAACTTGTTTTCACTGTCCCACGGGTCACCCCTGTCATACTGCTTTGTGTTTTACAGATTAATTTTGAGACTTGTTGCATGTGTCGTAAGAACTTAACAATCCTAAATAATTCATGTCGTTTTTCACCATTTGCATTTGTATTAAGTTTTCAACTTTTGTCATATACAAACAATACAAACGTAAACGTAAAGGAAGAAAAGTGAAAACTGTTTAGATTGATTCTATAAACATGTAACAACAATGAAAGGCGCAAATTGCATGTGGAGACAAAAGACATAACTTTTAATTAGAAAAACAAAAAGGCATATATACCATTATTATTAAACTGTATGGAATCATTTATTATTTATTGCTTTATTTACCTAATGACAGCAACGGAATTCATTAAAATAAAATTGGTACTCTTCAATGTGATGGGGGAACCGGTAGGAAGCCTAGTTTTTTATTGTTTAATTCTTTACATATAATACTTTGTGAGGGATATGAGTGACTAAATAAAGGAAGACTGAGGATGTTTATGATCTCCAGTTTGATCCTAAGTGCGTCCGGGTTTTATCACCAGTGAGCCTTCAGACAGGTGAATTTTCCCTAGAATTGAAAATAACTTGAAGGAGCTTAAGGGCTATAACGGCTAGATTAAGCCAGTTGACGTGACCTTTTACAAATGAATCATCTCGTATAAAGTACCTACGTAATTCTTTGTATGGTGGCCATTAAAAAATAGAATTCATTAAAATATAATGGGGAAAACTTCAAGAGGACTGGTCGATAGCTCATTTCTTTTGACTTGATTAACAGTAACTTATTTTAATCATATAAGTTACACTAAAATGCTTATAATATACACATTTATAGCATATAATATACACATGTATATCTTAAAATACATACACTAAATGTTTTTGTTAATATTAAATGCAAATGTGTAAGTTATATGTATTTTCATGTAGGTTACACATATTTTTTTGTATAGTTAGTATATTTTTATTTATTATTTAATGTATATATGTGCACTTGTGTAGATATATATATTTTTATGTAATTTATATACAATTGTTTATGCTGAATTACATGTGTAGGCTGCATGCTTTTGTGTAGGTTTTATGTTTTCTTATGATTAGAAAACGTGTATCTTATATGTTTATGTGTAAGTTGTATATATCTTGTTAATATTAAATGCAAACATGTGTATGCTATTTTTTTTATATTTATATACTATATTATAAAACTTTTGAGTGAGACTTCTTAAAAATTATGAGGTACAAATTTTTGTTCTCATTGTTCTCGATCTACATAATGCATGAAGAACTTTGTTTTTACGGTCATTATTGTCTTTATGCTTTGCCCCCATTAAGTGCGAGTAATTGCCTAAGACACTGTTATATGTGTCGATTGCTCATTCCTGCGGTTACATTATCCTCCGACAACCTTAATTAAAGAGTTTGAAATTAAAGACACTGATTAAGACAATTGAAGAGTCGATTAAGGCGGTTAGTTTTGACTCTTCCCCGTGATTATATGTAATCTTATGTATGCTACCTTCCAACCTGCTGCTATGTTAATTCGAATTGGTTCTAAAGAAGCACGGATCTAAACCCGAATAGGTTAAACCGATGGGTCCACAGGATACGGGTCAAGTAACAAGTAGTAAAGCAGCACGAGCAAACAACTCAACAAGTCCGGTGATGGAAACCTACAAAACAGAACACCGTAAGCTCGCTACGGGAAGGAAAAGAATGGGGGTCTTCCCGTAACCACCCTCAGGCGTGAGAATAAGTACAATACTGAGAGAGAGAGAGAGAGAGAGAGAGAGAAAGAGAGAGATAGTACTTTAAGTGATTGATGAAACATATGAAGCGTGAATGAATACCTCATGATGATGGAGAGGGTATTAATAGCCGGTGGTTAGGGGAATATTATTGGTACAACTGTCATCTTCTAGAAGATAAACTTTGTAACAAACTGGACACGTATCTGCACACGATAGGACGGGACAACTGGCCATGTGCACGATTATAACAACCTTGCCAGTTGCGCTTCCCTAATCGGCTGTTACATCACGTGCCTTCCAAGAAAGAATCTTCAAGTAAATCTTCTAGAATGATGTTTGTTACAACTGATTTGCTGATGTCACTCTTCTGTCATCTCGCGTGTGATAGGAACGTTTTGCGGATGAGTTCTGAGGGAGTCTTAAGTAACCTGCGGATAGTCTTTGGAGCTTTTCATTATTCTACCTTTGACTTAAGTTATGCGGGTGATGGGGATGTCCCGCGGGTGACTATTGAGGAAGTCCTGAATGACCCACGGATGATCCTTTATGGGTATTTGGATCTTTCACTACCGTACCTCTATAAGTCCCCCAGTCCATTGTTTCTTCCGCATGAAGTTTTATGTGGGTGAAATTTCGGACTTAAGATATTTAATGGGAATTCTGAATCTTGTGCATGAGCTTGTGGAGATATTTTTGTCTTTTAAAGATAAGCATGGGTGAAATTGATGTAACAACTTTGTAGGTGCCGTATGGTGATGCGATGTTTATGCCAACTGTCACTATACCTGACTGTGCCCTTTTTTCGCCTTTTATGTTTTCCCGCATGACGTGTCGTTGCATTATTAGGCCAACGTTTTCTCTTTAATATGGCGTTTCCCATCGCATTAACTGCGATGGGTATAAATAGGACGTCTCTTACACATAAAAATTGTTATCATTCTTCATCCTTCTTTTCATTTTCTTTTCTGGAACTTAATATTGATTACAATCTTTCATCATTGCCCGGTGTTTTTCATTTATATCTGATACAATGGCTGCAGGGAGTACTCCGTCGATTGACAAAATCACCTTTAACTAGAAAGAGAGGGATTTTCAAGACATTGTAAACGTATACGAATTGGCTCCAGAATGGGGACCAAAATTCCCTGCCCCAGGATCTACTGCCAATAAACCTCCAAAGAGCAAGACGACCGTTTATGCCAAGGATTTCACAACTAGAAATCTCCGGTTTCCAATAACGAAATTTCTTGGCATATATTGACGGGTTACAGTATCCACCAATCCCAAATGCACCCGTTTGGGTTAATGAGGATCCGACATTTTGAGTTCTACTGTAGTGCTAATAACCTGGTGCCCACGTTGATAAGTTTGCCGTCTTTTACAAGATGTATAGCCATGGTGGTTAGTTTGACTGTTCAACCACTGAAAAAGGGATTATTGGAACGGAACCACCTCTGCATACGAGTGGCGGACGAAATTCTTTGGATCTGAGAAGATGTTGTTCTGATCTAGATGGTCTACCACCCACCAAACGAAAAGTTTCCGGATCTTTTATTTGCAGTATACGCCAATCTCATGTGGTTCCTTTCGATGACCCGCACGCCTACCCCTGTGCGGGATATAAATGAGGGTGCTTTGGTTCGTGCGGGTATGAGTCGTTTATGGCCATTTCCATATGAAGAACCTTTTTACCAAAAGCCTGATGAAAGTAAGTGTGTCCGCTCCATTCCTTTGTACTTTCTTACTTTATCATAATAACTGTCATTATTGATTGTAAGTGAAGGGTCAATTTTATTTACTTTAATTGATCGTGTTCCAGGTCTTATGGCACGCCGTCCTTGTGACCCCAAAGCTTTACCATTTCTTGACCGCACTCGTGATAATTTTCTATTTTCCACTACTCTATGCTCAGAGCCAGTGGCATCTGAGGTTATGTTTGCTAAAGGTGAGGTAGTGTTAAATCCTTGTCCTTTATCAGCCCTAACTTCTAGCAGGGTGATCGTCCTTCTTACTTCTAGTGAAAAGTCATCACCCTATGAAGAAGAAATATCTGTTGATACTACTGATGCTGAGAGTATCACGCGTGCTGTTGCAGGTTTAAGCCGAAAGAGAAAACACTGCCCTTCTTCGAGTAAAGCTGTGAGTGATGCCAAAGCCTCTGCTGAAGCCACTGTGAGTGAAGAAGAACAGCCCGCGACTGATCAAGATGTAATTGATGTTGATGCTCCCATCCCTATTGGGAAGGGTAAAACTAGATCGTAGAAATCCTCCATGCCTGTTCCGAAGAAGTCCAAGAAAATGCGTCTTGGCGACCGTATAAATTTTTTTTGCTTCTGCCCAGATTACTCAAGGTTGTGTTTCTTATCATAACGATCTTTTTTATGTTTTCCCTAAATGTGATCGCATTAATCATGTCCGCTGATCCCATCAAGATGCCTCTCAAGGGTATCGTGATTGAAGAAACCGTACCTCCACCTGGGTCTCCACCGAAGTCTCTACCCAGATATCCTCCGAAATCTGCGCCAAGATCTCCACTGAAATCTCCGCCGAAAACTCCTCCAAAATCTCCACTGTCCACGTATGCGGACAAGATAATTATGTGGAAGGATGGGTATAGGAAGACTGGTCCTTAAGTTATTCCATCAGATGTTGAACAAGACCCATACGTTAATTCTCCACTTGCTTCCCCAACCATCACAAAGACGATGAAGGCCAACATATTCTTTCTACCGAACCATGAGCCTCCTCTTTTCAATTTCACGAAGAAAGGGGGCCTACAGGATATTATGGTCAACCGAATCCGCATGAGGACCTATTGATTCATCATCCTCACTGGTCATTGCGTTAAGGTTCATTATTTACGGATAATGATGTTGTCATGAATTTATTTCAACAAGGGATCCCGCTTGCGGAACGACAACGCCAATGCGGACGTCCCAGTTAGCCGACTCTTATTCATACAATATGGCTAACGCAGTGTCCACTAGTCAAGAAATATATCGAGACGGTTAGCCATGGTTGATGCTTGGGAAGGTTTAGAGAATGCTGCTGAGGTGGCAAAGAAGGAAGCTGATAACTACCGCATAGCTACCAATATTGCAAAATGGTAACTCAAGGATGTTGAAAAAGCCCTTGATGCAGATAAAACGGGGCAAGCTACAGCTGCTAAGGCCTGGGAAGAAGCGTGCAAACATCAGAATGCCGTGCTAGCAGCTTCACGAGAACAGACCCGTGCTAAGGAAAATGAATTAGCGCAAGCTGAAGAAGCCAAAGCTGGCTTAGAAAAACAGGTTAATGTTCAGGGTGAACTCCTCACTTCCTATGAGGAAGAAATCAAGAGTTTGAAAGCAGAGGCCACCCAAAAAGACCAACGAAATTCTGAAATTGTTGAGGAGAATAATCGTCTTGTCGAACAATGTTCAAAACAAAAAACGGTTGCTGACCGAGCTCTGGTGGACAAGAATCAGTTGATGTCTCAAGTACTGCCCTGGTAATATTTCTTTTTGACTTGCTTTTGCCAAATAATATTTTCAATCCGCTTCTTAGTTTTCGTTTTTTATAGGCGATTGAACATGTTCGGGATGGGTCTGAACCAGGAGATTGCGCTGCGGAATTGTCGCTTCTTCTCAAGCTGCTCATCAGACCGCGTTTGAAGAAGGATTGTAATTTCCCAAAGACAAACTCCCTATTGAGGAGTTTGAAATGTATGGTCAAGATACCGGTGGGATCTACACCACCAAGCTGAAGGCTTTTGATAATTTATCCTTATTCAAGATGCTATCGTAGAACTCGCTGTTCAAGACGATTGAGTTGATAAGCTTAAAGCCTACTTTAATACTGATCATGAAAATGAAACTGAAGACCCGATCAATCCTCAAAATAATCAATTCAATCATCCT
>NW_027506717.1:0-42381 GCF_021521415.1 Bidens hawaiensis
TCCACAAAACAAGAAACATTTGTTTATAAAACTATATAAAAGACTTAAATGATAATAATAGTAATATATATATATATATATATATATATATATATATATCGCCACACCCATAGCCATTTAAAGAGCTAAGAGAAAATGAATGGTACTATATCTTTTGAGCTATGCATTTTATGTGTTTCTCTTTTCATATATACATTACCATGGGGGTGTGAAACCATCGACGCCACCCTAGAGTTTGTATCACAACCACTTAAATCACTTTAATTTTGAAATCCAAAAGCCTTTTGATGTTCTGCTTACGAGCAATGACAGTTTCTTCAAAGGAGTTCACAAGCAATACGCGTGCACGCTATGAAGTTAGCATTCAAGTAAATATTTTCTCTTTATTTTGATGCACATGTTAACTATATATACATGTCACTCCAAATAGAATGTAAATATATAGTTGCATTTTGTTTACCTTGTTTGAAGGATTATTACTAGCTACTCTTTGGGTGTTTTGTTAGTTTAAAGCGTGTGGATATGTGACGAGACGGGCGTGAACCATGCAAATGTTTGGGTTGAATCCCCGATGGTCGTGTATTAAGTTTGTATATTATTGTGTTAATTATATAGTTTTAGCTATTTATTTGTACGAACAATGGTACTTCATACGTGTCTTTGTGTTACAGGTCACTGGATTTTAACGTGGTTAAATTGGACTTCTACAAGCACAAGAGGAAGTCCCGGGATGATGTGTGATAGCGTATGATCAAAACTGGATAATTTGGATAAAAGTTGATTGCAGCATATCATTTGCATAAAAACAAAGTATCATATGCTGAGCATAAGAGGAGCGTATCAAGAGGAGTTTTTAAAGTATGGTTTGCGAATTACAAGATCATACTCTAAAGTTAGAGTACCTTTTGCTGAGCCAGAGTACCATTTGCTAAAACTAGAGTACCATGTGTTGAAACGAACTAAACCACGGGAGTAGCAATTTAAACCCTATTTAAGGCATAAAATTAGGGTTTGAAAAATATCACAACTCTGGAGGCCGGAGACCATTCTTGGTGAGGAAAATAACAATAATTCCATCAAATCAACTCTGGATTCCATGAAGATAGAAGATTCAATCAACAACATGAGCCGCTAATCCTCTCGGATCATACCCGGGATGTAGAGTATTGTAACTTTTATAGTTTATTCTCATGTTTTAAGAACGAACTAATTGTAATTGTCTATTATCGATCTATGAGCATTGATGCTTGGTATTAATGCGTACTCAGTCGGTTTATGTTTATTTCAATCCAAACGATTAGTTTGTCAAGTGTTGTGATACGTGTTCATATGGTTGTATTGATTAGTTTGAATATGATGTAGCATAAAATTGCCCTTAGTTGAGTCACGATGGCAAGGACCGTTTGATAACCAGTGATACGTGTTAGCGATTGTTGATGTCTAAGGTTTAACTAGTTGATTACCAGGTTTGATTATCGATAATTAACCTGTTAAATGACATGAGATTGATGTTTGTTACATGCTTGAACCCTGGGTGTGATTTTTTATTATTAATTGTTTGAAATTTGATTACTTGTTTGTTTAATTCTAAACTCAAATCATTGCCGGTGTGATCAACACTGATAATTGCTACTTCATAATGTTATAAATTGATCACATGTTACACGGACCACATACTCCTCGTAGTTCGACACTCTACTTGCCCTAACTAGTTTAAGGTGATTAGGATACCTGATTATTATTGTTTTTTACTAGATCACGACAGTCTAGTATCAATCCCCCACATGCTACAATGCTTAGAGTATATAATACCAGTCTGTTGTTTTTCGAAGCAATAGTTAGCCGTTCGGAAACCAAAAGAGGGGAAATAAAAATTAAATTACAAATTTCGCCCAAAAGAATACTTATAAAGAGATGGTGTAGAAAGATTATACTGACAAAATGCAACGATTAGACACAATGGAAAAGCTAAAATTCAATCATGCACAACGAAAATTGTGAAAATTTATACTCTTATTTAGTTGGGAAACAATATGAAGAACAAGAGAAGAAACTGAGATGAGAAGGTTAGGCTAAGGAGTATCGGATGAGAATTTTGTGTGCCATGAAAGCTTTTGAGAATATCTGTATATTACTGATTCTCTTTGTTGGTTGTTTACAAACAAACAAAATGCTTAAATATGCTTGAAAAGAAACTATTACATCATTTCAATGGGCTACTACACGAAACAAAAAAGTAAGAAAAAAAATTGAAAACCACGGTTCTAAATTAACTTTACAAGCATAATATATATAAATATATCTTCTTTTTCTTTTAAAGACCAATAATATTAAAAAAACGAAAGTGAGACAACTAGCAAGAAGCCCAAACAAACAAAAAAAGTCAAAACCGAGTACAAAATGCAGAGAAATGCATCTACCATATCATATGCAATTGTAGAGAGAGAGATGCCTATCATAACCCAAAATTATTGTTGCGTGTCATGACTTCCGCCGTTTTTTAAAATATCAGTGTACTGTCTATTGACGTGGTGATCCAGAGTTTGTATTATTTTTAGGGTTGTTCAAAAAAGCTTGAGCTCATGACTTGTTCGATAAAAACTCGAATAAAACTAGCTAAAAAAACTTAATTCGAAACAACCTAAGCAGAGTTGGTTCATTCTTGTAACTGAGTCAAACTCGACCCAAGCTCAGCTAAGCTTGTTGGCTTAATCTTAGATTCATTTTAAGCTCAAGCCTAGATAAGTTGTCTCGTTTAATTTTTACCTGATAAATTTTGTATAATACAAACATGTGACACTGGCAAACCAACACATGTATTGTACTAGTGCTTCAGATCCAAAAGTTGACTTTCAATCTTTGACTACTTCCATTATCATCATCATCATCTAACTCTAAACACACACACAAAACCCCTTTGTCAAAATCATTTCTTTCTACCCCCAATTTCCACTTCACAATAATCCAATTCATTAATCAATCTACTCACCACATATTCCGACAATAAACAACCTCCGATCTGCACTTACAAAACCCATTTTCCGACATCCAATTTAAGGTAATCCGATCCGTTAGTTACGGTTTTAACCGCCGTCACGATACTACATTGATCTTTTTGTTTTAATTTTATGTGATTGTATAGCTGTTGTTGTTATATGAAATGGGTTTTAGCTGTTTTTGATAAATTAGGTTAAATATTGGGGTAATATTTTCCAATTTTAGATGGAGAATTTAATTTGTTAAGAGATTGTTTATGTTAATTTGGTTATTATTAAACAGTTAACCGGAATGTGATTACATTTTTTACTGTTGAATTTATTATTAGTTGTTAATTTGGATTTTGTTGGCTTAATTGAAAAGAGGGGGGGGGGGATTAGAAGTGATTGGTTTTGTAGTTGTTTTAAGTTAAAAGTTAGCATTTTTTACTAGGGCTTGGAAACGAAACGAACGTTTAGTGAAATGTTCGTGAACCGCTCGGCTAATAAACGAATGAACATGGACAAAAATTTTTTTTTGTTTAATTAAACGATATGAACATGTACACACGCTTCGTTTGTTCATTTATGCTTGTTTTTTACGCTCGTTTATAAATTTAGCAAATAATTAAATATTATTTGTAAATTATATATTAGATGGACCCCATAATATCGTATTTTTGTTCAGTTATTCATTTATGTTCATGAATTATTCGTTTAGATTTTTAACGAACAAACATAGACGAACAATAACATGTTCAATTTTTAAACGAACGAACATGAGCACAAATATTTGTTTGATTAACTGTTCGTGTTTGTTAAAAGTTAAATGAACGAAAACCAACATGAAAATGCTCATATCTTAAATGAACGGACACGAACATGTTCATTTTTTTAACGAACGAACATGACCACAAAATCTGTTCTATTAACTGTTCGTGTTCATTCGGTTGATTTACAGGTGTACAAGAAACACAAAATATAAAATTTGGACACTTTCTAAGAGAAAAGATTAATATTTGAATGATATATGTGTGCAGGTGCATCGTATGTCGTATCGCTTGACATGAAATGAGCATACATTTTAGTAACATATGAACTTACATCAAGAAATGATTACGAAAATGGGTATTGCCACATTTCCGACGCGATATTTAATCGTCATTTTAACCTTCATTTGCACATCTGTATGCTACATTGAACGTGTCGGGTTCTCAATTGCATACACAGTTGCCGCTGATGCTGAAAACGTAAGTCAATCAAGCAAAGGCACAATACTGTCAACGTTCTATTACGGTTATGCGTTATCACAAGTTCCCGGTGGCTGGGTGGCTCAAAAAATAGGCGGTAGACGGGTCTTACTTTTCTCGTTTATATTATGGTCGTTAACTTGTGCTTTGGTCCCACTTGACCCGAACCGAGTCATTACCTTAATAATCGCCGGTTACTTGTGGGAGTCGCACAAGGCTTCATTTTCCCATCTATTCATACTGTTTTAGCCCAGTGGGTCCCACCACATGAACGGTCAAGATCCGTTTCGTTAACCACATCTGGAATGTACTTAGGTGCAGCCATGGGTATGCTTTTGTTACCTAGTTTGGTTAAGTTTCTGGGCCCACAATCCGTGTTTCTAGCCGAAGCAGGGTTAGGCGGCATGTGGTCTTTATTATGGTTTAAGTTCGCTACTGACCCTCCACGCTCGCAGCATCCGAAAGCCGCTGCGTCTGGGTTCGGTGAGTCGTTGTTACCGGTCAAAGACGGTCCAAGTCAAAGGACTAAAACCGACAAAAGTCAAATCCCGTGGAAGAGAATCTTTTTTAGCTTACCCGTGTGGGCTATTGTTGCTAACAATTTCACGTTTCATTACGCGTTATACGTGTTGATGAACTGGCTGCCGACGTACTTTGAGTTAGGTCTCGGGTCGAGCCTTCAAGAAATGGGTTCGTCTAAAATGGTTCCGTATTTAAACATGTTTATATTTTCAAATATTGGCGGGGTGATAGCCGATCATGTGATAACCAAACGAATCATGTCGGTTACATTAACGAGAAAGGTTTTAAACACCGTTGGGTTTTTAGTGTCTTCTTTTGCATTAATCGCAATTCCTCATTTTAGAACACCCGACGGTGTGGTGCTTTGTTCTTCATTGGCTCTCGGGTTTCTGGCACTCGGGAGAGCCGGGTTTGCAGTGAATCATATGGATATTGCGCCTCGTTATGCTGGCATTGTCATGGGGGTGTCTAATACAGCTGGTACTTTGGCGGGTATAATTGGGGTCGGGTTGACAGGTCAGCTTCTAGAAGCTTCTAAAGCTACGGATTCGGATCTTTCTAGCCCCGATAGTTGGAGGATGGTGTTCTTTATTCCGGGTTTGCTTTGCATTTTGAGTTCGTTCGTGTTTTTATTATTTTCAACCGGTGAGAGGATATTTGATTGAGGGAAGTTTGTTTTTAGGCATATTATAGATTTATATGATATATTGACCTACTAATGCTTTTTCTGGCATTATGATTTTTCAATAGAGATATGTTAAAACTTTACAATACTGTTATACTGCCTAATGACAGCATTGATATTATGCAGATGGTCAAGAGTTGTTTCCATATTTTGTAACTGTGTTTTATGGAATGCTTATGATTATGTGTGCATAAATGACGAAGTTACGAAACCAAACCGACATGGTTGTGGCCAGACTCTAATGTTAGCCTCAGCCACCATGATGTCCCGCTTTGAAGTTTCGAATTTGAGTGGTTAAATTCGGGTATTTTAGAGGTTAAAGTCGGGTCAGAGACCCGATGGCGGATTCTACTAGAAACAAAAACAACAAAGCCTACTAATTTTCCAGGATGTCGCTAGCATAGTTATCAAAGGAGTTAGGCGCACTCAAGGCCTATCTCAAGGCGCATAGGCCTTGTCTGAGGCCTAGGCGTTAGGCACAAAAAAAAGCAAGGGCTTAAGATATAAAAACATTAAAATAAAAAAAATATATATATATTTTATGCTTTGAGAAAAATAACAAATTTATACTGTAAGTATATAAAGTTAATATTACTTTCTAAAAAATATATTTATAGAACTGATATACTTAAATATTAAAATCATTTAAATAGTTTCAAAATAAAATGTAACCTTTTTAAGATAATTTGTGTAAAAGAAATATTAACATATAAAACATTGTTAGTAAGTTTTGAAGCAAAGTCTTTGTTTTCGTTTTATCATCTTCTTTCTCTCCTCTTTAACTTCTGCTCTCTGGTGATGTAACCACGTATATGTTCTAGACGGAATTTGGCAGTAATTTGCATATATCCGCCAAAAACCGGTAGGAATCCAAGCGGAAAAGTCATCAGAAAGTCATTTTTGGCCTGAAAGTTAGCGGAAGGGCGCTTTTGATGGTGCAAGGCTGTATGGTTCGGCCTTGCCTGAAAATTACGCCTAGGCACACTAGGCGAACGCTTTTGATAACTATGATCACTAGTTCACTGAGGAAAACATGCTCATGGCTAAGGAAAACAAAACAACTTGTTTTACCTTATAGGGCAAACGAATATCGTGTCTCCTGAGAAAAGCATGTTGCAAGTTTAATGGTAATTGTTTAATAGTAAGTAAAGTTCACTTGAATGGTAATGTGACTGAAATCTAATACTTAAAATAAATTGAAAATAAAATAATTTATTGAATCCCTCCAATGACTCTGGCATAGGGATCGTTATTTTCAGTACCGGTACGGTGCCGAAATATTTGGTTCGGTACCGGTACGGTACCAGGATTGTATCGGTACCGAAGGTAAAAATTCAGGAAATACTGGTACCGTACCGATCCCGAAACTCAAAACTTTGGTACCAATTCGATACCAAAACCGATACCGAATTTGCTCATCCCTACTCTGACAGATTAATATTTTAATTTATCAGAAGCCTTCATCTTTATTACTCTACTACAATCCATGTTCATCTTTATTACTCTACTACAATCCATGTTTTACTTTGTTACAACCCATCAACTTTTTCAACATAAATGTTATAAATGAAAAGAAATTAAAATTTGTATGCAAAGTAGGCGAGGATTGAAGAAGTTGGGTGGAAATATATTTTTTAAAAGAGTAATTAACAAATTTATTATTAAACTTTAAAAGTTAGTTAAAGCCAAAATTTATCAACAAATTTATTTTACATACACACAACATATTATTTAGCTAAGTGACTCATTTTCGATAAACAAGCAAGGATTGAATGCGCCCACCTGCCATATATGTACTAATAGATAGCCTATTTATACATAATAGTAAAGATGTCGTCTATGATCATCGATCATAGAAATGAAATAAATATAGATTTTAATCCTTACCAACTCGATCTTGTTGCCCATGAGAACAAACATGCATGAACATTTCACGAAGTATGTGTCCGGATAGTCCAAAGTCTCGGTAGTTAGCTCTTGGCCTTCCAGTTGACAACAACGTAGATGGAGCCGTGTAGGCGCGCTATTCCGTGGTGGGGATTGTAATCCATAAATTCTCCATTTGTCACTCAACGATCGAACTTTTATTATTTCTTTTTTTGAGGATCGATGAATCAAATGATATTTATGTTCCAATTTTTGTCTATTCTTTTCCCTCTGAATCAAACCTTTTTTTTGCCATACTCGTTAAGCTCCTATTAGTATCCATGATACAAGTCGGATCCTATATGTAGAAATATAAGTTAAAAAGGTGGATCTCTTCTTCATCGAAAGAAATGAGATTATCGGGGATACAAAACAATCAATTAAAAAAATAACCAAACTTCGTTGATATAGAGGCAATCAAGAAAATTGCATAAGTAAATATATAACCTATAGAAAAGTGGGTTAATCCCACGAATAGTGCTTGTCCAATGGAAAGTGCTACATGTTTATCTCTCAAACGAATCAAATTAGCCAAAGGTGTGCGTTTATGAGCCCATGCTAAAGTTTCAATCAACTCCTGCTAATATCCCCGTCAGAAAATTAAAAACATAAATCCAGTAGCCCAAACAAGATGTCCAAATAAAAACATCCATGCCCAGACTAATAAACTATTCATACCAAAAAGATTATATCAATTAATAAGTTGTGAAGAATTTAACCATAAATAATATCTTATCCAACCCATCAAATAAATGGAAAATTCATTAAATTGTGAATGCAAGGTACTTCCGATGCCAATAAAAAGTAATTCATTCAATGGTATTTAACATCCAATAAATTTGTTGATAAATTATGGCTTTAATGAACTTTTAAAGTGTGTTAATAAATTTGTTAATTAGTCTTAGAAAAATCAATCCACGTTACATATTTTCTTTTCCCTTGCAATTCAACTATTTCAGATAATACAAACAATAACCAAGAAATTAAACAACGATTCCATTTTGGACCTTTGGTGAATGAAATCGTCACACTATTCATTAATGACATCTATTTAAGTTCTTTACAAAACATTAGTCTATTTGATACTATCCTTTATTAAAATCATAACAATTATTAAGATGTTACCTTTTAATGACTCATAATATTTTAATGATTAAGAGGTAGCCTTAAGTCTGAATAATTAAGAGGTAGCTTCTTAATCATTCAGACTTAAGACTACCTCTTAACCATTAAAAGGTAGCCTTTTAATGACTGTTAAGAGGCTACCAAACAGCCCATTAATATATTGTTATAGTGATTAAATTATCATTTATAATGAATCCATTATATTTATTACTTTTGATTCATTATTCTTAAACTATACTTTTTTATACTTCTTACATCTTACATGAAACACACATCACAAACTATAATTTTATAGTTTTTACAAAACTTTATTCGATTCTTTAACTACAGCATTCTAAAAATGACAAACCAAACCAACAGAGTTCGGGTTGATTTAAACCCATTTACTTTCTTTCTTTTCAAAATCATTATTTCACATTAACAAAAATAATTAAGACGGTAATTATAACATACTGCATATAAACACACAACCCTGGTTGTTCACGAAAACGAAAACCGAAACCCAAATAAACCAATTTGAATTGTTATTTGAATATTCCGATTGGATCTATCCGAATATCCGAATAACTAATTCGGATTTAGATCGGATTTTCATATGAAATTCTAAAAAATCCGGATTGTATGGATTACTCAAATATCTGCTTAGTCCAAATATACATCATGTTTTTAGTGACATTTTTATGTTTTGTATGCTTATTTAGACTATTGTTTGAAGTTTGAAGTTTGAAATTTGAATTTATGTTCAAGACTAACTTGTATTTTCCAGTTTGTATATTTAATGTGATTTTAAATGTGTAAAAAATGCTACGGACAAGATACTAGAAGAATTTTGTTATTTGGTTAATTTTGGATTTTTTTCGAATCCGATCCGAATTATGTTTAGATAGGCTCCTAAAATTTTTAAATTCGAATAATCCGAGTAGAATAATCCGTTATCTGATCCGACAAACACCCTTCATATATGTGGGCAAATAAACTGGTTAACCGAAACAACCTGAAAAATCAAACCGAAAAACGAACTGGTTTAAAACCGATTATATAAAAACTAGTTTGGAACCAATTGAAACCGTAAGTTCGGAACCAGTTTGCAATCTTCTTCACCAAAACCGACCAAAACCTGAACCGAAACCGGCCAAAACCCGAACCGAAACTGATCATACCTGGTCAAAAAACCAGTTTTAACCTGAACCGAAACGATCATAAATCGATTTTGACTTTTGTTGACTAACCCGAAGCGATTAAGAATTTTAATCAGGGTCGACCCGTTTAAATCTCAAACCGACTTGTTTCGTTTTCAAATAATAAACACACACCACTGCTCTCACTACCAGGGTATAATATAACTAGGGTTTCTTTCATCAAACCCCCAAATTAAACCTTCAAATTCACCTTCACTCAAACCCTAACACACCATGACGAAAGTCTACGGCACCGGAGTCTTCGACTTCCGGCGCCACCGCGTCGCCGAGTACCCCGTCACCGTCGCCGGAAACGACCTACCAGAACGGCCGCCGGAATCCAAACCGGAAACAACCGTTCCGAGCTCAATAACCCTAGGTGAGATCCAGCGTGACAGACTGACTCAAATTGCGAATGCGAACTGGTCTAAATCGACTACGGATAATAACGATAAGCCTCCTCCGTTTAGTGCGGATCTGGTTAAGGAGATATACGAGATGGAGTTGGTGGTGAAGGAGGATGGAGGATTGAGGCGAACGGTGCCGTTGCAGAGAGTCATGATACTGGAAGTGAGTCAGTATTTAGAGAATTATCTCTGGCCGAATTTCGATCCCGATACGGCGTCGTTTGAGCATGTTATGTCCATGATTCTTATGATTAATGAGAAGGTAGTGATATTATTAATTATTATATATTTATATGTGTAGTTTTAATAATTAGGTGTACTGTAGATTCTAACCTTCTAGGAGAAGTGGACTCAATTGTGTATATACTGTAGAACTGTGAATAAACTGAATTGGTTCACGAAAAGCTATATGAATGAAAGTTTGTGTTTGTGTTAGTTTATTAAGGAAATGAATGTGTTTGTGAACGGTTCAAGAACACAAATGAAGACAAACAGTGTTTTGTTTGATTTGGTTAACCGAAAATGGTTAGTGTCAACTGCTTGGTTCGGCTACAAAGTTTTTGTTGGTGTTTTTTAGTTATATGATTCTTATGATTAATGAGAACGTATTTGTATTAATAATTGTATGTGTAGTGCTAGGGTTTGAAGAATAAATATAGTTTACATGAGAAGTGGGCTCAATTGTGTGTATACTGTAGAACTGTGAATGAGCCGAACTGGCTCATGAACAGCAGCTAACTGAATCATAGTTATCAAATGCGCTAGGCGCACAGGCCTTGCGTGGGGCTTAGGCACAAGCTTTAACCATATAACAGGAAACATAAATCATAAAGTGGGAATTCAGCAAAGCAAATTAAAAATAATTATTAAACAATAACAAAATTCAATAAGAATTAATCATCTAGAATAGTCGAAGATTATATAATAGATTATATTAAATTAAGTAAATTCCCCCTTGTTAGGTAATTATTATGACTCAGTTAGTGAATAATAATAAAAAAAATCATAGAAATTTAAAAAAACCAGAAAAACCGGAAATTGCCCCTAGAATTGCGCTTTTCCTATTTAGAGGCGTGAAATGATCGCCTCGCCTATAAATAGCGCCTAGGCGCAGTGGGCGGACGTTATTGATAACTAAGAACTGAATGAAAGTTCGTGTTTGTTAAGGAAATGAACTTGTTCGTGAACGGTTCAAGAACCCAAATGAAGGTAAACAATGTTTTGTTTGATTTGGTTAAAAGAAAAAGGTTAGTGTCAACGATTCTGTTCGGCTGCGAAGTTGTGTGTTGGGGTTTTTTTAATATTCATATTCATATATTAATTTTACGTATGAATCAGTTACATAATATTCATATACATCTTTGTTTTGTAGCCAATAATTTCGCTTAAATGTATATGATCAGATTAGAATAGTCATTAGAATGCCCTGCTTGGGTGCGCGCATATAATGTGTATATGTGTGAACCCTCAGGTGGGCTAAAGTGGAATTGCACTAATTTTGACGTTATTTTACTAATCTCGTGAAAATAACGTTAAAAGTGGCGGAAGGTTAATCAGGCATCATGTGGTAGCGTTGATAGCCGAAAGACAAGGGTACATGCACCAATCGGCCGGTGTCCCAATGGTTGAGTGTTATGTGCCTTATGTCCAAGGCTTGATGCAAAACTACCATCGAGCTGGGGGTCTCACCGGAAGCAACCTCTCTATTCCTACGGGGTAGAGGTAAGGCTGTCTACATCTTACCCTCCTCAGACCCTACCATAGCTTTGCTATTGGTGGGATATACTGAGTACGATGATGATGACGATGATGATGATGATTAAGTACTAAAATTTTTAATGAACAAACATAAATGGATGTAAGCGAACACAATTGAATGAAAATGGCTTTTGTTCGTGTTTTTTCATTTAGTTAATCGCCCAAAATTCTTTGTTCATGGTCAGTCATTCATTATACGGACAAACATTAACGAACTTCCCTATGAACAATTCACGAATAGTTTGCCGAACATTTGGCTTGCTTGCAGCCTAATTTGGTGTTTTAATGCTGTGCTGTTGAGGTTTGTATAACAATTACAGTTTCCATGAGTAGTGAACTCAATTTTGTATGCATAATATTGTGAAGGAGTTCATGTAAGCACAATTTTCGGTAGTCTACCAAATCCAGTTGACTAGCCTGCAATATAAACATAAAACTCTTGTAGGTCATATCGAAATATAATACCTTGCTTGTAGGGTTTAATAACGATTGAGTAGAGAATATGCTTTTGTATTCTTGTTGAGTGTGATATCGTTTGAAGTTTTTGGTAGAAGGTAGAGTGATACAGGTCATTAAGGAAGGTTAGGGTTTGAATCTCGGTAATAAGGTGAACGAGAATGTTTGTGTGTACTTTATGTTGAACTTATGTGTTAAGTATATTTTATTTTGTAAATGTGCAGTTTCGTGAGAATGTTGCTGCGTGGATATGCTTTTATGATAGAAAAGATATGTTTAAGGCGTTTATTGAGAGGGTTCTCTGCTTGAAGGAGGTATGTGACATCGTGACTTGCTTTCTTGGTAGCTGTTGTGTCAAGACTACTGGCTGACTTTGAATATTTAATGCAGGGAAGAAGCCTGAGTATTGCAGAGAAGACAAATTATCTACTTTTCATGATTAATGCCTTCCAGGTAAAATATAGAACTTATCTATACCCTTTTGATAGAAATTTGGCATAATGAATGTCAATGTCATATTAGATGATTGCACTGGGAGTCTGGGACAAATTATAATTGCCTCACTTCTTGGTTTCTTTTTGTGACAGAGTTTAGAGGATGATGTAGTCAGCAAGAAAGTCATGAAATTGGCAAGTTTACATTGCTGGCATAGTATATCCTATGGTCGTTTTCAGGTAAATTCATGCACCATATTCTTCTTTCATTAAGCTCATTTGTCATGATACACTTGTGATTCTCTTTTGGTTTGTTTTCAGATGGAGCTTTGTCTTAATCCAGATTTGATCAAGAAATGGAAAAGAATTGCCAAAAAAGCCAAGGAGGCAAAGAAACGAGGGGAATCTTTGGATATGTCATTAATGCTGGAAGTGAAGTTCTTGAGGAATCTCATTGATGAATTTCTAGAGGTGATGTTTGTTTAAAGTTATAACTATATAGTGTTATTTTTTATTATTGAATCATTAAAAGCGTAGCACAGGAAGCTAGACAAACTTCTATTTGTTCTTAATATACAGGTTCTTGATTCCAAAGTATTTTATTATGATGATGATGAAGGGTCCAATGCACGTGGATTTGAAAAAGTTAATGAAGCTTCAATCTTGTATTGTGAGAGGTTTATGGAGTTCTTAATTGACCTTTTGAGCCAGCTTCCAACCAGGAGGTGACATATTTGACTATCTGTGAATATTTTCTCGTGTTCACAAAGTTGATAATGTATTTGTTTGATATTAATTTTCTTCTTTGATTGTCCCACAGATACTTTAAACCTCTTGTCGCTGACGTGGCGGTGGTTGCAAAATGCCATCTAAGTGTTCTTTATAGACATGAAAAAGGGAAGCTTTTTGCACAGCTGGTTGACTTGCTGCAGTACTATGAAGGTTTTGAGATTGATGATAATTTAGGGAGACAAATGACAGACGATGAGGTTCTTCAAGCCCATTATGAACGGTTTCAGGCTTTCCAGCTACTTTCATTTAAAAAGATACCCAAGGTATGTCTATTTTTAATCCGTGTGAAGAATGCATGTATCAGGGGCCTTATATTTTCAGATTTTGGAAAATGAGCATAATTTTTCTTGTAGTTGAAAGAACTTGCACTTGCTAACATTGGGGCGATACATAAGCGTGCTGATCTTTCAAAGAAATTATCTGTACTTTCTCCTGATGAATTGAGGGACTTAGTCTGCAATAAGGTCAGTAAATTATATAAATTATTATTTATATAATCTGTTTGTCCACTTTAAAATATGATTATTGTGACTATAATTTGCAATATTCACCATGTGATGTTCTGTGCCCAAGTATGTGTAGGGTATTATTGTCTTTTTATAATTTTTTCAAGGGAAAACCTGCTGTTTTGTCTGATGCTGTTTTTATCTTATTGCAGCTTAAGTTGGTTTCAAAGAATGACCCATGGACCAAAAGAGTTGACTTTCTTATTGAAGTCATGGTCTCCTTTTTTGAAAAGCAGCAGTCTCAAAAGGAAGCCATTAATGCTCTACCACTGTATCCAAACGAACAGATAATGTGGGACGAAAGCCTCGTCCCGAGCATTAATTACTCAGGGGAAGGCTGCTTAGCACTTCCAAAGCTAAATCTACAGTTTTTAACACTTCATGATTATCTTCTTAGGAACTTTAATCTCTTCCGTCTTGAATCTACTTATGAAATCCGTGAAGACATTCAAGAAGCGGTCCCACATCTCCTTGCTTACAATAACAACGAAGGTCAACCCGCTTTCCGTGGTTGGTCAAGAATGGCTGTGCCGATTAAAGAATTTAAAATCACTGAAGTAAAACAACCAAACATTGGTGAAGTAAAACCAGCATCTGTAAAAGCGGAGGTCACTCTCAGCATTTCAAGTTACAGAACACAAATTAGATCCGAATGGAATGCGTTAAAAGAACATGATGTTCTCTTTTTGCTTTCTATCCGTCCGTCTTTCGAGCCATTAAGTGCTGACGAGGCTGAAAAAGCATCGGTCCCACAAAAACTTGGTCTTCAATTTGTGAGAGGATGTGAAATTATTGAAATTCGTGATGAAGAAGGTGGTTTGATGAATGATTTCACGGGAAGGATTAAACGGGATGAATGGAAACCACCAAAAGGTGAGCTAAGAACTGTGACGGTTGCACTTGATACTGCACAATATCATATGGATGTTACTGATATTGCTGAGAAAGGTGCGGAGGATGTTTATGGTACGTTTAATATTTTGATGAGAAGGAAGCCGAAGGAGAATAATTTTAAGGCTATATTAGAGTCCATTAGAGATCTCATGAATGAAACATGTATTGTTCCTGATTGGTTGCATGATGTGTTTTTGGGATATGGTAATCCTTCTGCTGCTCAATGGACTAATATGCCTGATTTACTGGAGACCGTTGATTTCAAAGATACTTTTCTTGATGCTGATCATGTTAGAGAATGCTTTACCGATTATCAGGTTTGTTTCCAGTTGCAAAATGGGTGGGACAACATGGGTTCGGGTCAAAAGGGGTAGTTTTTTGGTTTGGATCACAAAGGGTTCGGTTGACTGATCGGACACATGCATGCATTCTCTTATCCACTTTTTGGATTTAATAAATAATTAATGTGATAAATATTGTACACCAAATAATTTAGTACGAAATCATTAAATTTTTGTTAATATAACTGTTTAGGTAAGTCTGAAGCTGACCTGTTTATAGGTAATTGGTAGGCTTGTAAACGAACCGAACGAACACGATGTTCATGCTCGTTCGTTTAACTTCAACCGAACAAACGATTGAACATGAATAGTTAATTGAACAGGGTTTTCTTGTTTGTGTTCACTTGCTAAGAAAATGAACATATTCTTGTTCATTTATCTTCGTTCGTCAACATTATAAACAAACGCAAACAAATGAACATAGTTGAACATAGATAAACAAATATAATTTAGCTAAAACCAAGGAAAAGTAATGTGTGGAACAATGTGTTGGGCCTAAAAGGTTATTAGAACCAGACTAAGTTGTAATGGGCCAAAATTTTTAGATGAATATATTGACGAATGAACTTCAGACGGTTCATGAACCGTTCACTGAACGTTCGATTCGTTTACATGCCTAGTAATTGAATTGAAATATTCACAGTTAAGGGTATTTTGTCCAATTTTTGAGTATGTTGTAGATGTTTTAACTAAGCAATATTTATTTTCAGGTGATGTTTACAAATCCAGATGGCACAGAAAACTTAAATCCACGACCTCCATTTCGGATTAATATTCCCAGAAATCTGAAGGGAAATTCTCATGCTCTCTCTGGGAATGAGAAGTCCACCACAGATACAGTGGATGTTGCCACACAGGATATTTCTGAGAAGGAAAAACTAATTGTTGAGGCATACAGGCCTCCTGATCCCGGTCCATATCCTCAAGATCAGCCAAAACAGAATTCTGTTAGATTCACCCCCACACAGGTGTGTGCATATATATATATATATATATTTGTATTGTATATAAAATGTTGTATCATCATGTCTTTGCTATAATCTTATTTTCTGCAGGTCGGGGCAATAGTCTCGGGTGTACAACCAGGTTTGACAATGGTAGTGGGTCCACCTGGTACCGGGAAGACTGATACTGCTGTTCAGATATTGAATGTTCTTTATCACAACTGTCCTTCTCAAAGGACATTAATAATCACACATTCAAATCAAGCTTTGAATGACCTCTTTGAAAAAATAATGGAGGTATAGTTTCGCATAAATACTTTTTCACGTTTACATTCAAGCTTATTTGTTATATCTACATGGGTTGACTTTGTTGACTTTGACAGAGAGATGTACCGGCTCGTTATCTTCTTCGACTCGGTCAAGGTGAGCAAGAACTTGCAACAGATCTTGACTTCAGTCGTCAAGGTCGGGTCAACGCAATGCTCGTGAGACGTCTGGAATTATTAAGTGAAGTTGAAAGGCTTGCAAGATCTTTACAGCTTCCGGAAGATGTCGGTTACACTTGTGAGACAGCTGGGTACTTTTGGTTGCTCCATGTGTACTCCCGTTGGGAACAATTTCTAGCCGATTGTGATAAGAATCAAGATAAACCCGCGTATGTTAAAGATCGGTTTCCGTTTACCGATTTCTTTTCCAACACCCCGCAACCGGTTTTTACTGGGAAATCGTTTGAGGATGACATGCGGGCTGCTAAAGGTTGTTTTAGTCACCTTAAAACCGTGTTCCAGGAGCTTGAAGAATGCCGAGCGTTTGAACTGTTAAAGTCAACGGTTGACCGAGCTAATCACCTTATGACAAAACAAGCAAAGATCGTGGCGATGACGTGTACTCATGCAGCTTTGAAACGAAAGGACTTCCTACAACTGGGATTTAAATACGACAACCTTTTAATGGAAGAAAGTGCACAAATATTGGAAATCGAGACGTTTATTCCAATGTTACTTCAAAGACAAGAAGATGGGTACGCAAGACTTAAACGGTGCATCTTAATCGGTGATCACCACCAATTGCCACCTGTCGTGAAGAATATGGCGTTCCAAAAATACAGTCACATGGATCAAAGTTTATTTACGCGGTTTGTTCGGTTGGGAATTCCTTATATTGAGCTGAACGCTCAAGGTCGGGCCCGGCCGAGTTTAGCCAAGCTTTATAACTGGAGATATAGGGATTTAGGCGATCTTCCTTATGTTAAAGAGAATCCTTTCTTTCATAAAGCTAATGCGGGATTCGGTTATGATTATCAGTTGATTGACGTGCCTGATTATCATGGGAAAGGTGAAAGCGCACCGTCTCCTTGGTTTTATCAGAATGAAGGGGAAGCTGAATATCTTGTTAGCGTTTATATCTATATGCGGCTATTAGGATATCCTGCAAATAAGATATCCATTTTGACAACTTATAATGGCCAGAAGCTTCTGATACGCGATGTTATTAACCGAAGATGTGCACCCTATGATTTTATCGGCCTTCCAAACAAGGTTAGTCGTTATTTTGTAATTTGAAATTTGATGTATGTTTTGATTTGTCTAACATGAGTGTTTTAATGATCCCTTTACAGGTGACAACAGTTGACAAGTTTCAAGGTCAACAGAATGATTTCATTTTACTGTCACTTGTGAGGACACGATTTGTGGGACATCTTCGTGATGTTAGAAGATTAATTGTGGCCATGTCTCGTGCTCGGTTGGGACTTTATGTGTTTTGTCGTCTGTCACTGTTTGAACAATGTTATGAACTGCAACCGACATTTCAGCGTCTACTTCAGAGGCCTGACAAACTTGTTTTAAATTTGCATGAAATTGCACCGATTACTGAACGCCTTCTTGACGACACGGGCCCCACACATTTTGTGAGTGGCATTGAGGAGATAGCTGGAATTGTTAACTTTAGAATGCATCAGGTGTATCAGGTACCTTTTATTATGTGGATTTGTAAAAATTGTTTTTTTTTCTTTTTCGTCGTTAATAATACATGTAACATATGTGCTAAACGTGTTTTTGGTATTCTAATCAGGCAAGAATGATGAGCCAACATTATGATGCATCAACAGGAAGCCCGAGTGAGCAAAATGATCCTCAGGATGTTTCATCTGAGCAAGATGACAGGGAAACCGATTTACAAAACCTGCCAGGTGGCGAACAACCAATGGACACTGAAACTCACAACGTCGTTGATAGCACCAATTATGATATGCAGACAGTGGAAACCAATGGCGTGAACACTGGTGAATCTGTTAATGAAGACGATTCAAACATCGAAAACAGCAAGATGGAAGAGTAATCTAGTTTTCTCATTGTAACTATAAACTTGTTGATTTGAGGCCGACTCCCAAAACTCTTTGGTTGAAGAGATGTATGACTGATTGAAAGGTAAAACGAGCTCGACTTTTACATTGTGTTTTTGAATATCAAAAGGTTAAGTCAGTAGTACTCGATTAAAGTTTTTGTAGATTTGGTTATTGTAGAGCGACTATGCGAAATACTTGTATTCCTCTTTCTGAGATGGCAGTTTTCTATAGGAGACAGTTTTTTTATTACAACAGGTTTACCTTGACTCGAACCTGAACCTGATTTGATCACTGGACGAGTTAATTTGCGACTTTTGAGTCAAGAAACTACTTTAATCGGTATGCTATTGCGTTTTACTGATTTGAAAATTAATTGATAATGCAAAAAAAATAAAAATAAAGGCATCTAAAAGAACTTAAAAAGGATTAATTGATAGAAGAAATGCTGCTCGTCTTTTAAAAAATGGCTTCAAAGAAAGAAAATAAAAATGTGTATTCATATATAGAAAGTATTTAAAAGAACTTAAAAAGATGTTTGTGTTTAAAATGACAAGAATACTTTCTATATATGAATACTAGGGGTGACAATCTTAACCCAAACCCTTTCAAATGAGTCAATTTGAGTTGTTTTAAAAGTTAAATGAGTTGGTTTGGGTAAAAATGTTTTAAATAAATGGATCAAAATGAGTCATTTGAAATTCCATCATTTTATTTTCGGGTCAAAATGGGTCGACAAGTTCAAAGAAATGGGTCGATGTGGGTTAGTGTCCTAAGAAAATGTGATAGATTTCGGATCGGAACGGGTTTTCGTACAAGACAGGTTTCGGCACGAAACGAGTTTCAGATCGGAACGGGTTCGGTTCGGGTTTCAAGTCAACACGAGATTTCACCCGTGACGTGTTAGGTTTTGGTTTCTTTTGTTTCTTTCTGGTCGATTCCGGACTCGTTTTTGTTCGTTTTTTCAGTTTTGTTTTTGTTCGGTTTGAATTCTTTTAGTTTCGTTTTGATTTATTTTTTCGATTTCGATTGATGTGGTCCGTTTTTGGCTTTTTGTTTCTTTGTTTCATTTTCGTCGATTCTTTCGGTTCCGGTTCGATTCTAGATGGTTATTTTTTATAGAACGAGGACAACGTATGAAACATTTTAGTGTTTTTTCCTTTGTTTATGATTTATATTTTGAGTTATAATTTTTTTATTATTATTTTTGAATATTTTTTTGAGGGTTTTTGATTTTAATAGAAACCCCTTAAAAAAATTTAAAAAAATAATTAAAAAAATCATAACTTAAAATATAAGTAAAAAACGAAAAATCTAAAAAAACTAAAATGTTTCCGCTATTATTCTCGTTCACACAAAAAAAAAAACCCTGGTTTGACCCTAACCTATTTTGACCAAAACAAAAACAACCCTTTTTTTAATTGACTCGTTTTGACCCAAACTCATTTTGACTCATACTCGTTTTGACCAATGACTCATTTCAACCCATGACTCGTTCGATTCAACCCAACCCATTTGCCACCTCTAATGAATACGCATTTTTATTTTCTTTAATTCAAAAACTCAAAAACCAAAACAAATGATTTTCAAAAACTCAAAAACCAACTTTTTGGTTTTTGGTTCAGTTTTAGCCTAAAAACAAACCAAACTGAACATTCAAGTTGACTGTGACTTCTTGACATGATTATATTGATAACATTAGGCTACAACATAAAACCCATATATATTAATAGGTCCAATGTTTGTCACTTTGTCAATATTTGGTCAACTATTTTAAGTTTAAGGAATATGTGGGTTAAGTATGATCAACTTTGTTTAATTAGGTCGGTATGATTGATCTTAATGACAAGTTAAGAGATGTGCCACCTATTTTTGCCTATGTCTATGACTCACTACAAACCCAGTGTTACCATATAAGACCTAATATGACCAATTAAGATTTATTATAACTCTTGAAATCCAATTTAACCCATAAAGATATAGGGCCCATTATACTTTGTTAAAATTCAAATCATGATTCTCATTCAAATGTAAAAGTGGTTACAAACTGTTATCTATGGACAAGAGGAAACATATACGGAAACATAAATACATATACGCTAGCATAGACACGTTTTACATATACGTTAATATTCAACAAACATAGAGTATCTAAAATAGCTACTTCACAATTCGCCATTGTCACTAAGGACCATATTGTTGCTTAACAAGAATCAGAGGAAAAATTAAATTTCACTTCATATTTACTATTCGATATATTCAACATAAATTATAAAGTAAATCACCATAGAAACAAACGTCATCAAGACTTTATCTTCAAATTGTGACTAAGGACGTTATTGTTGGTTTTGTATCTTTAAGTGTTTTTGCAATAAATTCTAGCCGTGCTTCACAACGATTATTACTATATATAGCTATGATAAAGGATTGATGTGAAAGGAATTTTGTAGTGCTCGGCATTCATTATCTATAATTGATTGCCATTTTTTTCTTTTTTTTTTTGAATATTGGTTTTAAATACTCCCAATTTTGACTCATTGGTATATAACACTCTCAACTTACGAAATGTTCCCCAACACTCCCAACTTTTAACATATTTTCTTTTGACACTTCCGGAGTAACGAGACAATAACTTCGTTAGTGTTTGGGGTAAAAAATGACATTTTTTCAAAGTTCAAGGAAAAAATCAAAATTTTATTTATTATATATTCCACTTCCTTCTCCACCCAACCACCACCTCCTCTTCCCTGCTGACAACCACCGATCACCACCACCACTGGCAGCCACCAACCATCACCACCACTGACAGAATTCACCGTCACGTCAAACTCATTGTACCATCTTAACTTATTAGCTTTCTTGATGATGGTATACAAGGCCTTTTAACTTATCACTCCAACAAAACCCCCAATTTCAAGATGACATGTGCACAACAAACCTTTGTCTTACTAATCTGGATCTTTAATTTCCAACATTTCCAACAAAACCTCCAATTTCAAAATCCAAAAATCAGAGATGATGTTGGCGATGGTGTTTGTGTGTGTGTGGCGGAGATGATCATGGCGGTGCACTAATTGTAAAAGCAAAGATAAACACGAGGTCGGTCGAAGATGGGGATGATAGCATGGCGATGGTAGGGTAAGACAATGACCTTAAATCTGGTAGCGAGGGTAAGGTACGACGATGGTGGTGACAGATTCTTTCCTCGTGGTAGTGGTCTCTGATGGCGGTGGTGGCTGGTGGTTGTCTGCAGGGAAGAAGGGTGGTGGTTGGGTGGAGAAATGGATGGAATATATAATAAATAAAATTCTGATTCTAGCCCTTAACTTTGAAAAATGACATTTTTACCCCAAATACTAACAGAGTTAGTGTCTCGTTACTCCTGGAGTGTCAGAAGAAAATATGTTAAAAGTTGGGAGTGTTGAGGAACATTTCGTAAGTTGGGAGTGCTATCTACCAATGGGTCAAAGTTCGGAGTATTTAAAACCAATATCCCTTTTTTTTAAACCAAAGTATTGTTTATACCTATTTTACTCTATGCCTTAAATGAGGCTAAAATTCATAGTCATTTGGTTAAAAGTTACACCATTGTCATTATACCAAGCTAGTTGTGTTTAGTTATTAATTTATTGTAAGCAAATTTTCTTTATTAAACCCCTTTCCATTATTTTTCTTCAATTTTTTAATTTAAAGGTTATGTAAGCCTAAATCGTGTCTTAATTTCAACAAAGTTCTCCTTTTTTTAACAACTTATAACTCATTGAAAATGTAAAATTGGTTACAAACTATTATCTATGGACAAGAGGAAACATATACGGAAACATATATACATATACGCTAGCATAGACACGTTGTACATATACGCTAATATTCAACAAACATAGAGTATCGAAAATAGATACTTCACAATTCGTGTAATATCCCGTTTTCTAGTTTCGGTTAATAAATGATAATACAAGTTATTATGAGTCGGGCTAGTTTTGGGTTAAATTGAAATAGGTTATGGACTTGGGCTATGAAAGAAAGAGGAAAGGACCATGGGCTTAAGTCCATGATCTATAATTATATAAGTCATAAATGCCCACTAATCATTCATTTCACACATTCCATACACCTCCCAAAACACACACTTAAGCTCTCTCTCTTGTTTCTCTCTCACTCTAACCGAAATCATCAAGGAGGAAACGATCCCGATCTAAGGTAATGATACTATGATATTGTATGAGCTTAAATCCGTGAGATATAATCACGAAACGGCCAGCCGACACCGTTAAACTGTTTAAGTCACGAGATCCGGGTGGAATCGGGTATAAACCGAACCTATGATGAGCTTAGGGGTCGCCCTAGCTCAGATCTGGATCGAACGAGACGAAAAACGGTGAAAAACGAGTTAAAACTCGTTTTTCCGACGAATATGCGGTTTTCCGGCGGCGGCGCCGGAAAAGTTAATACGGGGTTAAGAAGAATGTCAGGGAATGTTCTGACATTCCCTGACCTAACCCTAGTTCGCTAAGGGTAACTAGTGAATTAGAAGTAATTCGCTAAGCTGATTCGTCTGTGGGAATGTAACGAATTAGCTTCAGTTCGTTAGGGGAAAAGATAGCGAATTACCCTTGATTCGCTATAGTTAAAAAGATAACGAATTAGCCCCAATTCGTTATAGTCATTCGTTAAAGGAGGTAACGAATTAGAAGGTCCAGTTCGCTACCTGGATTGGTTCGCTATATGGATTGATTCGTCAGAGGGTCCAGTTCGTTACCATGACCAGTTCGTTAAAGGTTTCAATTCGTTACCAGTTCGCTAGGATAAGTAAAGAACAAGATGTTTAACAGAATTACAGAATGGTCCCCGGACTTAGAAAAGAAGGATTTAATTACAAAGAAGCCCTTGAACTTTTAAGTAGCAAATTATTTAATGATTCAAAATCCTAATGGAAAATGTGTTAAGGCAGATAATGAAAATAAAATTTTTCTAAGCTAACCTGACAGCTTAACCCCAGCCAGGGGCTCTGCCCCTTGGACCCCGCTAGGGGCTGCCGCCCCTAGAACCCCGCTGCCAGGGGCGCTGCCCCCGGACCCCCTTACGTTGAGGGTAATAATTAAACTAGAAAGACGATATGTGTAGTGATAGTTTATTGATACGTATAATTATTATACAGTTAGTCGTGCACAGCTCAAGAAGGGAATAACCGTAAACGGTGAATGCAACCACATTGAGGTGAGTTTCTAGCCCCACTTCGTTGTTATGTTTTCGGGGCTGTGTGCATACTCGATGTGATAGTCAATACACTTACCTTAGGTGGTAAGTGTATGCCTTGTATGATTTATGTATGACGATTGCTTGACGGTGCGTGAACGATCTTCGGATATTGCATATGCCGTCAGATGTTAGTTAAAGGTATGATTGATATGTATGATGTATGAATGACGTATGTATGAATATGTATGATGTATGAGCAATGTATGTATGAAATGTTGATGGTACGTGAACGCTCTTCGGAGATTGCACATATCGTCAAGGAAAGTATGAAAATGACAGGTATGTTATAGTAGCACGAATGTAGGGAACCGACCCTAATAATGTCGGCGAATGAAGGGAACCGACCCTAATAGTATCAGCGAATGTAGGGAACAGACCCTAATAATATCGGCGAACGTAGGGAACCGACCCTAATAATATCGGCGAAGGTTATAGGGCGGAATGCTCTTTAAAATGTATATGTATGAATGAAAGTATGTAAGTACGAAAGAAAGAATGAAAGTATGTATGCAAGTAAGTGTGTAAGAAGATATGAAGGTATGTACCTCCGGGTGCATATGCTAGTATGTGAATGTATTGTATGTCGTCTGATTAACTAGAACTCACTCAGCGTAGCTGACTTTTAGTATGCACGCAGGTGAGTAGAATGAGGCAACTTGCTTGAGGGGAAGCACATGGCATGGATTTGAAGACACTGGCATCTCAATGAAGTGTTATGTTATGATGTTTTAAAAGACAATGTTTTATGTTTAAATAATTTGAATGCCCATTAAGACAAGAAAAGATGGTTATGTAATTTAATGGTTTGAATGTTTTAATATTCCGTGAATGTTTTTATTAACTCTGATATTATGAACTGCGTTTATGAGTAAATCCAATGTTAAAGTGAGGCACTGGTAACTTTTAAAATTCAAATAATGATTCTCGTTCAAAATGTAAAATTGGTTACAAACTATTATCTATGGACAAGAGGAAACATATACGGAAACATATAAACATATACACTAGCATAAGCACGTTGTACATATACGCTAATATTCAACAAACATAGAGTATCTATAATAGCTACTTCACAATTCGCCATTGTCACTAAAGACCTTGTTGTTGCTTAACAAGAATAAGAATTTATGAAAAATTAAATTTCACTTCATATTTACTATTCGATATATTCAACATAAAAAAAAGTAAATCACCATAGAAACAAACGTCATCAAGACTTTATCTTCAAATTGTGACTAAGGACGTTATTGTTGGTTTTGGATCTTTAAGTGTTTTTGCAATAAATTCTAGCCGTGCTTCACAACGATTATTACTATATATAGCTATGATAAAGGACTGATGTGAAAATATTTTCTTAGTGCTCGGCATTCATTATCTATAATTGATTGCTATTTTTTTTCTTTTTTTTAAACGAAAGTATTGTTTATACCTATTTTACTCTATCCCCTAAATGAGGCTAAAATTCATAGTCATTTGGTTAAAAGTTACACTCTTGTCATTATATCAAGCTAGTTGTGTTTAGTTATTAATTTATTGTAAGAAAATTTTCTTTATTAAACCCCTTTCCATTATTTTTCTTCAATTTTATTAATTTAAAGGTTATGTAATCCTAAATCGTGTCTTTATTTCAACAAAGTTCTCCTTTTTTAACAACTTTTAAAATTCAAATAATGATTCTCATTCAAAATGTAAAAGTGGTTACAAACAATTATCTATGGACAAGAGGAAACATATACGGAAACATATATACATATACGCTAGCATAGACACGTTGTACATATACGCTAATATTCAACAAACATAGAGTATCTATAATAGCTACTTCACAATTCGCCATTGAAGGACATTATTGTTGCTTAACTAGAATCTGAATTTATGAAAAATTAAATTTCACTTCATATTTTATGAAACGCTTGTTTTGGTTAAACGGAAGTAAGTGGATTGTATTGAATGATTGTGTAGGCGCGGGACGGTTACAAGTAGAGATGCACAAAATCGGGTATTCTCAGGAACCGGAACCGGAACCGGGTATGGTCAACAAAAGTAAAAAACGGGACCGGGTAGGAATCGGTTCCGGGTATAGTCGTGTATTTGTCCGGGTTTTGACCGGTTCCATCGAGTTTTTTTCGGGTCTCGGGTAGGGTAGGGTCGGGTTTGACCGGGTATTGGCAGAACCGATTCCACCGGGTCCGGGTCGGTTCCGGTTCGGGTACAGCTCTCGGGGGAAAACCAAAACATGGTCCGTACCCACGGGTAAGGTAGGGTCAGGTCCGGTTTCCGATAGAAACCGTCGGGTCGGTGTGTTTTGTAGACTTTTGGTAAATTAAAAGCGTTCTCGTGTTAAAAAGTGGTTTTTACTCCACCGCTTCAAACTTGATTATTTTATTAGATGACATTATTTCTATTTTATAAGAAGAAAAAACTGCTACATTAACAAAATTATTAAAAAACCTGCTCCGTATTAAAGAATCTATACAAATTTTTCGAATTCAACAAAATCAAAATTCATAAATCTAATTTAACATGTGACGTTTACAAACACTTTATCAAAATCTACGGCGTTACGCTCACAATCGTATCATCGCTGTTCGTGAGCGTAACATATCCCGATTCTTGCCAAATCTGAGAAACAAATAAATAAAGTTAGAATAACCCGAACAAACCACAATCTTATATCTAAGAACCCGACAAACCTCTAAGCAAAATAACCCGAACAACTCGAGTAGAAAAACCCGTAACGAAAACCCAAAACAAAAATCCAAACCTTTAGTTTTTTCATTTGACCTCTAAAACCGAACCCGACCCGAACTAACCCAAAAACCCCACATACCCGGAAATATTTGTTCTAAAAAACAAAATGCGAACACTTCATTTTCTTTTTGGTGCTCAAAAGTAAGACAATAATTGCTTTGGTTATTCAGGCTTGGGTTAGTGCGGGTCGGGTTGTTCGGTTTTTGGGCGTCTCCGAAAATTTAAATACCTCGGTCGAGCTGAAAAAAAAAGGCTCATAGGCCTTAACGAAAAACGAAAAAATATAAGCTAATATTTATAAACGACAATTAATGTTATAACGATAAACATAACAAAAATATAGTATTATTGTAATACCCCCAATTTTCGAAACACTGATAGATTAATTGCCGAAATGGTATGTTGTTAAATCAAAAGTTATTAAGTTAAGGGTGAGGTATAATTAAAACAAAATTAAAAGGGGTGAGTGTGTAAATAATAGATTAAATTATAAAATAAAGTATAGGGGCCATTTTTGTCATTCCTTAAAAATCTGATTTTGAGTCATCTTCAACCTTAAAACCTGTAGAATTTCCGGCATATTTTTCCGACGAGGCTAATTTTCCGGCTAGCTTTAAACACCACAATTAACTACCAAACGACCAATTGACGGTGTCGTTTGGTTCAAGATCTTTCACCAGCAAATATATATATATACATAAAAAAGTTTTGGCCCCCAAATATTACGTGCCCCGGCCGAAGGTGCGGCTCGCACACCCCGGCCCGGCCCTGAAGACGTGCCTGTCTTCAACACGCAGCTTATGAAAAAGGTCACTTAAAACGGACTGATTCATACTAGATAAAGAGTATGCATTATATTTACAATAATAATAATAACAAAAATTGTCAATCAAATCAATTCTCATAACAAACTAAACAATGCATAATTTAACTACAACTAAGCAATCAGTTCGATAAGATTCAACATAAAAAAAAGAAAAAAAGAAAATCAACATCGAAACAAAGGTCATCGATACTTTATCCACAGATTTTGTTTTTATATCTTTCAGTGTTTTTTCAATGAACTCAATCCGTGCTTCATAACGATTATTGCTATATATAGTTATGATAAAAGCTTCTATATGAAAAGAATTTTTCAGTGCGCACCATTCATTATCTAGGGAATTAATTTGATTGCCATTTTTTTTAGGCACGGGACGTTTACAAGTAACCACAATGAATGCCGTAAAAAATGAAGGAGTTAAAGGAGAGTTAAGCCATGATTTGTGATATTAGACTAGTCATAGTTTAAACATTTTGATGGGTCATTCATTATACTCACAAATGAATTGAAAAAAAAATGTGGAATAAATAAATATGTATTTACTTTTCGATAAGATTCAACATAAAAAAAGAAAAGAAAATCAACATCGAAACAAAGGTCATCGATACTTTATCCACAAATCTTGTTTTTATGTCTTTCAATGTTTTTTCAGTGAATTCGATTCGTGCTTTACAACAATTTTTGCTATATATAGCTATGATAAAAGCTTTGATATGAAAGAATTTTTCAGTGCGCACCATTCATTATCTACGGAAATAATTTGATTGCCATTTTTTTAGGCACGGGACGTTTACAAGTAACCACAATGGATGCCGTAAAGAAAGAACGAGTTAAAGGAGAGTTAAGTCATGATTTGTGATGATGGACTAGTCATAGTTTAAACATTTTGATGGGTCATTCTTTATACTCACAAATGAATTGGAAAAAAACGTGCAATAAATAAATATGTATCTACTTTTCGATAAGATTCAACATAAAAAAAAAGAATATCAACATCGAAACAAAGATCATCGATACTTTATCCACAAATCTTGTTTTATATCTTTCAGTGTCTTTTCAGTGAATTCAATCCGTGCTTCACAACGATTATTGCTATATATACTTATGATAAAACTTTGATATGAAAAGAATTTTTCAGTGCGCACCATTCATTATCTAGGGAAATAATTTGATTGCCATTTTTTAGGCACGACACGTTTACATGTAACCACAATGGATGCCGTAAAGAATGAACGGGTTAAAGGAGAGTTAAGTCATGATTTGTGATGATGGACTAGTCATAGTTAAAACATTGTGATGGGTCATTCTTTATACTCACAAATGAATTGGAAAAAAAAGTGGAATAAATAAATATGTATTTACTTTTCGATAAGATTCAACAACAACAAAAAAAAAAAAAAAGAAAATCAACATCGAAACAAAGGTCAGCGATACTTTATCCATAAATCTTGTTTTTATATCTTTCACTGTCTTTTTCAATGAATTCAATCCGTGCTTCACAACGATTATTGCTATATATAGTTATGATAAAAGCTTTGTGTAACATCCCGTTTTTTAGTTTCGGTTAATAAAATGAAAACATGAGTTATTATGAGTCGGGCTAGTGTTGGGTTAAATGAGTATGGGTTATGGACTTGAAATAGGAAGGAAAGAAGGAAAGACCATGGGCTTAAGCCCATGATCCATAATTATATAAACCTTAATTACCAAATAATCCATTCATTTACACATATCCCATACACCACCCAAAACACACACTTAAGCTTTCTCTCTAGTTTCTCTCTTTTCTCTAGCCGAACCTAGAAAGAAAACCGATCCCGATCCAAGGTAATGATAGTATGATATTGTATGAGCTCAAACCCGTTAGATTTAGTCACAAAACGACGAGCCAAAACCTTTAAACCATTAAAGTCACGAGATCTGGGTCGAAACGGGTATTAACCGAGCAAAAGATGAGCCTAGGGATCACCCTAGCTCAGATCTGGATCAAACGGGATGAAAAACGGTGAAAATGGTGCTGAAACCCGTTTTTCCGGCTACTGCCCGGTTTTCCGGTGGTGACGGCGCTGGAAAGGCGGCGGCGGGTACAAGGTTAGTATGTCAGAGAATAATTCTGACATTCTCTGACCTAACCCTAATTCGTTAACGGAGAGTTAACGAACTAGAGGCAATTCGTCAGCTGATTCGTTAACGACAGCTTAACGAACTAGCCTTAGTTCGTATCCAAATTCGTCAAAGAAAAGATAACGAATTAACTTCAATTCGTTATGGCCATTCGTTAGAAGGAGATAACGAACTAGAAGGTTCAGTTCGTTACCGAGGGGTCGTTCGTCATAAGGTCCAACTCGTTACAAGAACTAGTTCGTTATGATACCCAATTCGTTCAGAACCAAGTCACGAACTAGAAGTTTGATAAATGACAGAACAGTCCCTGGACTTAGATAAGAATGATTTAATTACAGAATAGCCCTTGGACTTTAGTAATTAACGAAAGATACCTTAAAGGATTAACGAGTTAGCAATAAATAACATTATGAAATCCTAATGGAAAATGTGTTAAGACAGTTAATGAAAATAAAACTTTTCCAAACTGACCTGCCAACTTAACCCCAGTCAGGGGCTCTGCCCCTTGGACCCCGCTAGAGGCTGCCGCCCCTAGAACCCCGCTGCCAGGGGCGCTGCCCCCGGACCCCCGTTCGTTGAGGGTTGTAATTACACTAGAAACGTGATATGGGTAGTGATAGTTAATTGATACGTGTAATTGTTATACAGTTAGTCGCGCTCAGCTCAAGAAAGGAATAACTATTAACGGTGAATGTAACTGACTTCAGGTGAGTTTCTAGCCCCATTCCTTGTTATGTTTTCGGGGCTGTGTGCATACTCGATGTGATTAGTTAATACACTTACCTTAAGTGGTAAGTGTATGCCTTATATGGTTTATGTATGAATGAATGCTTGACGGTGCGTGAGCGATCTTCGGATATTGCATGTACCGTCAGGAGGTAGTTTAAAGATATGAATGTTATATATATGATGTGTGGATAATGTATGTATGTATGAAGGTTATAAGTATGAATGTAATGAAGGTATGAACGAAAGGTATGAGTAGAAAGGGAACCGACCTTTATAATATCGACGAATGTAGGGTACCGACTCTAATAATATCGGCGAATGTAGGGGACCGACGCTAATAATATCGGCGAATGTAGGGGACCGACGCTAATAATATCGGCGAATGTAGGGGACCGACCCTAATAATATCGGCGAATGTAAGGGACCGATCCTAATAATATCGGCGAAGGTTATAGGGTGGAATGCTCTTTAAAACGTATATGTATGAATGAAAGTATGAAATAAAGAATGAAAGTACGTATGTATGTAAAAAAAAATCAACATCGAAACAAAGGTCAGCGATACTTTATCCACAAATCTTGTTTTTATATCTTTTAGAGTTTTTTCAATGAATTCGATCCGTGCTTCACAACAATTGTTGCTATATATAGTTATGATAAAAGCTTTGATATGAAAAGAATTTTTCAGTGCGCACCATTCATTATCTAGGGAAATAATTTGATTGCCATTTTTTAGGCACGAGACGTTTACAAGTAACCACAATGGATGCCGTAAAGAATGAACGAGTTAAAGGAGAGTTAAGTCATGATTTGGATGATGGACTAGTCATAGTTTAAACATTTTGATGGGTCACTTTTATACTCAAAAGTGAATTGGAAAAAAAAAGTGGAATGAATAAATATGTATTTTTACTTTTCAATAAATTCAACATAAAAAAAAAAGAAAATCAACATCAATACAATGGTCATCGATTACTTTTATCCACAAATCTTGAATTTATACTATTCGGTGTTTTTTAGTGTGTTTGATCCGTGCTTCATTATAACATTGCCTATATATAGTTATGAGAAAAGCTTTGAAATGATTCGAATTTTATAGTGGCCACTAACATATAACCCGTCTAGTAAAATAAGAAGCACCAGTACTCACTAACTAACGTGCTGTTAAATGATAATAACTAGGGGATGCCCGGCGGTACCCATCTAACGTTTGTGTATAACCTCCATAATAGTAACATGGAGCGCATAAGACGAACATCATGAACAAACATTCATATTGCCATATAGAAGAAACAGATGACCTTTTTGAATATGTGGTTTCCACCTTAACAATACAAATCACCAAACAATAATGCAATAGAATTAGCATGTCGATGTTGCAGATGCTTCAGTTAAAAAACCACATAACATAGAAACAACAATCCCAATTAACTAATATGAAAGCTTTGACTTTGAGTTCCCACAATTTGTCAATTACAACTCAAAACAAATACATAATAACTTTTGAGTACATATGTACAGAAAGATATCAAAAGGTTGTAAACATACAAATTCGACTTTTAGCTTAAATAAATAAACGCATGACTATTTCATTGCTACAGCTACAAACATTCAATGATAATTTTCAGTTTCGTTTGTTAACATGCAACTCTAATATAAGTAACTGGCAACTGCAATAGATCATTAAGGTGCAAAATTTCTAATAACATTCAATTATATGAACTCACAAAAGGTAATTCCTATGTTCAATTATGTTACTGATATTCAAAACATAATTCTAGTTAACATCTGAATATATTAAACAATTTGCACGGGAGGATGTGTATGTATATGCAGTTCAATTGTGAATCAGTTGCGATTGGAAATTAATTTCTCTATTTTACTAACACTTATTAATGAACCCATGGCTTAATCTTAAATAAAAAAGATTCAATCTGAAACGGTCATCACCTCCGTTTATAACTAAACAAAATCAATCCACATACCAAAAACAATTCAAAATATCAACAATTGAGGCCACCGACATCTACAATGAAGAAAGAAAACAATATATAAAATCAGAGTTGCAATTGAAGTCGAGGCATCCGGTGGCACACAACCAAACCGCGACAGCACAAATCGCAGCGCCACCGATCTTAAAGATGATATTGCAGGTAAATCGATGCGTGCTCAAACAGTGGAAGTTCAAAACCTTATTGATGAGGATGAGATAAGACGTGGATAAAGAAAGCCACTAAAAAACAAAAGAATTACTAATGTACCATGTTACTGTAGATTAGCTACAGTAGGCACAGTCCATTTCCTTTTATATATATCCTATATTAAAATACATATAGGAAGGATGATATGATAATTTTACCATAAACTCTTAATTTTAAGAGGTACATGTGGCCAAGCACAGTTTACAAATACTTTAAGCATGTGAAAATTCCCAGCTTTCAACAAATACAGGCAGCTTGATTCAAAATTTAAAATTCAAATGCATAGATACATATAAACCCGGTGGAGAGAGCTCCAAAACCAAAAACCCTAACGCTGTGTTCCCGAGTTTCATTTAAGGAGAGAAAAGAAAGGGAGGAGAATTGAAAGAGAAAAGAAAGAGAGGGGAGGGAAAATGTGTCACTTCATTTCATGTTCCCGAGTTTAATGAAAAATGAAAGAAAATATAGGAGTTAATAGGCAGTTAATGTTACACACATTTTCTCTTCATCTCTCCAATTTGGAAGGATGAGGATGGACTTAAGTTTTCTAGCCTTTTCTCTCCCGTCCCCTCCTCTCGTTAAAAAATCACATTATTCTTTCACATTTTCTTCTCATTTCCCTCCCCTCCCCTATCTGAATGTATAGCTCATTCAGATTGTTTTCTTTTGTTATAAATTGTCAAAATTAGGTTTTCTTATGTTTTAATTGTTGAGTTTGTTACATTTCCTCATATAACTCAACTATGGTTGAAATTATTTATTAATTTAGTTGAAATGCCCTTGATTCATTAATCTGCACCCAGATAAGAATTAGATCAAAATGAATACGGTGTGTGATTATTCTTTGTTATTTACTAACATAAGAGTTATGTTCATAATAAAGTCTTTTAGGTTTTGGCTTGATAAGTGAAGCTCTGACTCAAGCTTTTTTATTTAACAAGCTTATTCTTAGGCTTGAGCTCGTTTTAGATTGGTTTGATTTGAGTGGATCTTGAGTAGTTCATGAGTGGCTTGGTTTGTTTACACCCTGAACATATGATGCAAATTCAGGCATTTTGGGACTGCGTAGAGAAAAGGCAACTCGGAACCACCTAAGCTGAATGATCAGTTACTCAGTGATGAGCGAATGGTTCCCTGGTGTACGTGACTTCTTAAATGCCAACAAACAACCTTGAGGCTGCAAGTGGACAACGAGTATGTTACTAATTACCTATGTTATTTGTAACTATGTAAAAAAATTTGTGCGATAAATATGATTATAAAACCAATATTAGTGGCAAAATAATCAAACCCTTTTTTATGCATTTGAAATTTTGATTATAATTTTGACCCATTCGAAAATAACACGAGTCATTTTTAATCGTAGGATCAAAATTTTCCATTACAATGGAAAATCACTCTTTAGGACGCGTTTGATATAATATATCATTATCAGGTTTTATGTTTATCCTTTTAGTATTTATACCATGTCTACCTCGGCTAAGACATGTAACGAACCAAACATGTTCATTAATTTAACTTAAATGAACAAGAAAATGAACATGAACAACTAAACGCACATGATTTTCATGATCGTGTTTGTTTGTTTAGAAAATGAGTGTGTTTGTGTTTATTTATGTTCGTGCATTTATAATATAAAGGAACGGTTCATGGACATAAATATGTTGAGCCTAAACAGTTATTAAAACCAGACTTAATTGTAACGGTAATTATAAAATTAGACTATATTGTATTGGGTCTTATAAATTAAGATGAATATGTAAACAAACAGACTTGAACAAACTTAATGTAACGAACATAAATGAACATTTATGAACGTAAATGAATGAAGTAGAAATGTGGTCATGCTTGTTTTTTAACTAAATGAATAAAAATATTCTTTATATTCGTTATTTTTTTAAATAAATGAGCATAAACGAACTTCCGGTCAAATGTTTGGTTCGGTTACATCCCTACGTTTGTTATTTTTCTAACTCTTCTCATAGGTGATTGGCCGATCCACCTGATGTGTTTGGCGACACTGAAAGAACTTGTAAAGGTTGACTTATTAAAAAAAGCGGAAAGCAAAAATAAATGGAAAGTCAAATTCAAATTCAAATGTATAAAGGGTATGTTATTCTTTGGAATAGAATACCTAATATTAAGAGTGTTAATCGATTATTCGGTTTAGTAATGCACCGGATTCATTGTCATCGGTATCTACTTTATTGTAGCGTTTGACGAAATTGACGGATTCTTCCATCAGTGAGGATTTCTAAAGGTGTCATGTTGCAGAAGAATCGAAGACGACTTCATGTAAGGAAATTTTGGTTTGGTGAGTGAACATATTGGAATATGAGAAGAGTACAAAGAAATTGGTGCACTTTCTTAGGGTTATGAAGCCACCATTATATCCATTGCCTCCCTACACTACAAACTGAAATAATTATAAACATGAATTAAAACAAACAATCTCTACAAACTGAAATTATTAGCTAAATGAACCAAAACAAACAATCTGTATGCACATTTACAAACTGAAATAAGTAGGTCCTCACATGATACCGTGAGCTTTTAAACTTTAACTTGCAGAAAGTTCATTTATTTTTATTTATACATGCTTTTTCTATGTTTTTAATTGAGGTTGTTCATACTGTAGGTGCTAGACCGGGTGTTGATCACACATGATTATTGGTCCCAACAACAACCCAAGAACCCATTGAAGTTGAATTATCAACTGAAAACAAAAACTTGCTAGCTTCTCTGATAGGAATATCATAACGTGTAAAGTAAGATTCCTTCTTTTACAGTTTGATTTCAATTTTCAAGTTAGAAATCTTTATGCATATATATGGAAAAAAATCCAAGTATTTAATATTATGTATTGTTGTATGTTGCTTTTATTCAAACCGAACGTGAAACCAAATTGATGCGTTTCATGGTCTTAAACTAAACTGTGAACATCTCTAAAAAATGAGAAATATGTAACCTTGAATATTTTTACCCTTTTTTCGTCAGGTTATTATATGATACATTTAAAAAATTATGAAGTTGCTAACTTCATTTTCTGCAATATGCTTTACATCTTTTCCCCTTTTTTTACTAAAATTTTATTATATTTCGTTTTGTTGGGAGTTTTGATTTGGCAACCTAGACTCGGAAATTATATTTCATAAAATGGTTGCAGGTATGGAGCCTTAAAGGAATTCATGAACTGCATAACTGCATATGTTATCATAAGTCATGTTATAATTATATAGTTAGGTTCATAATAATTTGTTTCTTTGTACGTGATTTGTGATTCAGCCCGTACCGAAGTGAACAGACATTGCCATTGTTTTAATGTGTTTTTGAATCCCGCTGCATCGTTCGGGTTTCTACTAGTAATAATAATAATAATAATAATAATAATAATAATAATAATAATAATAATAATCAGATCCGTTTTCCACCCAATACCACCACCATCTCTCATTCAGGATCTCCAGTTTCATTTCATTTCAGCAGCAGCAGCAGCTTATACGGAGAAGAACGGATATTCAAATTATTCCGAAGCTTCTTCAGCATTGATCTTCTTAGGCACTGGCTGTTCCAGTGCTGTTCCTGACGCCATCAACCCCTCAGATCCGCCATGTCAAGTCTGTGTCCAGTCTCTCTCCGTTCCGCCTGAACGTAACCCTAATTACTGGTATATGTTCAAAATTAGTTAAGTTTTAGGGCTTACAGCTTCATTTTCACGTTCTAAGTAGATCTGTGATATTTAGATTGTGTATGTATGAATAAATATATTAATTAGTTCTCATTAGTCATCTGTGCCCTAATTTAGACTTAACTTTTGATTTTAGATAAAAATGTTACGCCTAGATGGTAAAAAATTGGTACATCGAACTCTATGACAATGTTATTACTTCTGATACCTTAATAAGATCTCTAACCTTTAGATTGTGTATTGGTGTTTGTGTGTTAAAAACGGTGTGCATTTTGGATTTTGAATGAATGAAGTAGATAAATAAATATAGTATATAGTAATCATTGGTTATTTGTGTCCTAATTTAGAGTTAGCTTCTGATTTTAGATGCAAATGTTGGGTTAGATGGGAGAGAAATGATCCATATAACTCTACGAGAATGTTATTACTTCTGCTAACTTGGATCAGATCTTTAACCTGTAGATTGTGTATAGTTGGTTGCGTACTGGTTAGCTTATAGTGAATTGGTTTGTGTTTTCTGGATTTTGAATGAATCAGCTACATAAATATACTAGTAAATAGTACTCATCAGTTATTTGTGTCCTATGATAACAATGATAGGTTAGATATAAAAAATGATACCTAATTACCTATAACTCTATAAGATAATGAAAATGTTATTGCTTCTGCCACATTAGTTGTGAACTTTAAACTTTAACTAATGTATTATCGTAGATCTGTAAACTTTAGATTGTGTATGTTTGCCTGCATATTGATTAAGTTTCATGATGATCTAGTTTGTTTGTTTTTTTAAAATTGTTGTGGGTGCTGGAGTTTGAATGAATGAAGTGGATAAATATAGTAAATAGTCCTCATCAGTCATCTGTGCCCTAAATAATAGAGTTAACTTCTGATTTTAGATACAGGTTTTATGGTTTTTAGTTTAATATTTGCTTGCATATTGATTAACGCATGATGAATTAGTTTGTGTGTTTGAATTTGTCGTGCATTTTGGATTTTGAATGAATGAAGTAGGCAAATATATTAAATAGTCCTCATCAGTCATCTGTGCCCTAATTTGGACACAAATGTTATGGTTTTTAGGTTGAAATTGGTAAAGATGTTTGGTTAATGATACGTGTAACTCTATAAGAATGTTATTACTTCTGCTATCTTAATAAGATATGTAACCTTTTGATTGTGTATATTTGTCTGCATATTGATTAACTTATCAATATAATACTTCTGTATATTGATTAACCTGATGAGTTAGTTTGTGTGTTTGTTGTTTATTATTGATTTTGATTGAATGAACTATATGAATATAGTGAATACTCCTCATCAGTCATCTGTGCCCTAAATTAGTAAAATATTGGTAAGAATGTCAGGTTAGATAGAAAAAGAATACATATAATTCCATGAGCATGTTATCACTTCTGTCACCTTAGTTGTGAACTTCAAACTTGATAAGAACTGTTTATGATGTAAACAATAGTTGGTATCCAGATTGAACTACGAAGGCTAACAAAGCATTCATCACAAATAGAGTAATTCAGAAATACTGTACCTCAGAAGATACTTTTGATAATCAAAACTAGAATAGTAGAATCGTCACTGTAACATTCAATCAGAAAGTGAATTAGTTTGGTTTTGCAATTTTGTAACAATTGCACTTGTGGTTTTGTAAATTTAGTTGAAATAAAACAATTAGAAGTTGTGTAAAACCTCACTGTGCTCGCGTATTCTAGTATTCTTGATCCTTGTATTTATGCAAGTGCAGTGATGGGAGCTTGCAACAATCCTGGCATGATGCCTAGAAAACTTAATTTCTTTCTAATTTTTACGAGTATTAGTTTTTATTATATAATAATAATGGAATTTAATACCCTAACGAAGGTACATTACAAACCAAAAACATGTTGATGGTAATATATTGAGAAGCTTTATAGATCTTTATATAAAAATATCCTAAATATGTTTCCAGTCGAGCACTGCAATTACAAAAGTTTTGGGCAAATGCCCTAAAATTCATCGGTAGATTGATTAAGAGTAGGGGTGAGCAATAACCGAATCGTTAACCGAAACCGAACCGAAAACCAACGGAACCGAACCAAAGTAACCGAAATAACCAAATTAACCAAACCGCACCGAACTCTTCATTTTTTTTCATATTTTCCAGCCTTTTTTCCTCTATTTCATGTATTATACGTATTAATAGTCTAGTACTATCATTTTCATGTATTTATATCTTCATTCCATGTACTAATATCTCAATTTCATATATTTATACCTTCATTTAATGTATTTAAGCATTCATTTAATGTATTTTTAAGCAAAATTTTTGCCCATGTTTGGTTATTAACAGAAATTAACCGAACCAATAACCAATCGGTTCGATTCGGTTAATGCTAATAACCGAACCGCACACACCCCTAATTAAGAGTGCAAGATTTTACTTGAAAAAGTCAAAAGGTTACCCTGAAGATGAAATCTGAAGCTCTCATATGAGAATGTGATTGGGAAAAACATACTTGAGCATATCATGCCCCCTATTTTTTTCTTCCAAATTTCTAAATATGTTTCTATCGATAATATTCTGATATTAAACAGTCCATATTTCATCAGAGAATTATGATTATATGTTTTGTAGGTGCAATACATCTCTTCTGATTGATTATTGTCCGAATGCTGGAGAACATAAGTACATATTAATTGATGTTGGGAAGACATTTAGGGAGCAAGTACTCCGCTGGTTCACTTATCATAAGATTCCTCATGTTGATTCTGTAAGTTCGATCTCCCTGAGAGTATATCTAGTTCATATTGTCTGTTTGCTTTATTCTAGTTTTTAACCAACGTTCTTTTCATTTGCTAATTAACATCCAGATAGATAACTAGTGATTGTTCAAATGCAGATTGTTTTGACTCATGAACATGCTGATGCTGTTCTTGGTCTCGATGACATCCGTGCAGTGCAACCATTCAGTCCAACTAATGACATTGAACCTACACCTATTGTCCTTAACCAACATGCAATGGAGAGCTTACAACTGAAATTTACGTACTTGGTTCAAAAGAAGCTGAAGGCTGGCCAAGAAGTTAGACATGTGGCACAACTTGATTGGAAGATAATTGAGAATGATTGTAAGAGTTTATTTGTTGCATCCGGACTAGAAATTGTACCTTTACCGGTTAATCTTCTAACCTTATTTTAATAAAAATATCAATTGCATGTATACATAGCTATTGAATTCTTTTACTATTGTTTTCATTGATTTAGGTGATGCATGGGGAGGATTATGTCTGTTTAGGTTTTTCATTTGGGAAAAATACCAAAGTAGCTTACATATCTGATATTTCTCGCTTCATAGAAGAAACAGAACTCTGTGTGTGTTTCTTCCATCCTTATTCATTGAAATAGTTATTTTTATATTGTTTTAGTGTCTAATTATTGAGTGTACAAGTGCAAATGGTGCCATAAGTAATCTGTTTTCTGTTTTTTTTAGTTATTTGTTTTTAACTGGCACTGCATTCTAAGCTTGTAGGTTTAAGCTTTATGGCTCTTTAATTCTGCAGATATTTCTAAAAGAGAAGGTCATCAGCTGGATCTTCTTATTTTGGGCACACTTTATAGGGTCAGTAGTTCCACTTTTATTTATTTTATTTTTATTTTCTATCTTTCAATCTATCTATTTGAAGCTTTCTTTCGTGTTAGTTCATTAAGAAAATTTTATTTGTTTTGCGTTCGTTCGTTTTGATAGATGAAACTAACATACATGAAATATATATAGTACTCTAAAAAAATAGTCTAAAAAATGTTACAGTTCAAGAATATACTTAATATGCCATTTTTCCTATGCGTTTGTTTCATGTTTATTGTTTAGGTATAAATATATTATTATAAATATTTATTATATGCACGTATATAAAATATTTGTACATTAACGTACTAGAAAACTTGTTCATATTGTTCATTTAATCAAACAAACATAGAAATGTTGTTCATGTTCGTTTGCTTTGTTAATAAACAACACGTTCAGCTCATTTACAGCTCAAAATGAGCGTTCATTATTTTGTGTTCTGTTTAATGTTTATTGTTTGTTTATCCGCCATGCGAATTTTTATTCTGAGCCTGTTTCGATTAAATGCTTTGTGCAGAACAGTTCTCACAACACTCACTTTTTGCTTCCCCCAGGTTTTGTAACCAGGTTCCATTATCGAAATATATTTTACTTGATTTTAATTTACTCTTCATGTATTCAATTTACCTATGTTTTAAACAGACACTTGAAGCCATTAAACGGTTGCAAACCTAAGAGAGCGTATTTGATCGGAATGACCCATGAATTTGATCACCACAGAGGATAACGAGTTTTCTTCAGGATTGGTCTAAAAGGTAACCTTGTGAACGCTTTTTGTCCTTTTTAAAAGTTACAAAATAATTAATGCGGTAAAAAAATAATTCCGATTTAGGATAACCTTATAACACCAAAAATATACTTTTGATGAATTTTGACCTGTTTTGTTATAGAGAAGGAATCCCTGTTCAGCTTGCACATGATGGTTTGAGGATACCTATACATCTGTAATGGGTAATAACTAATAACAGAGGTCAAATTTTTAGATGGAATATATTGATGAATGAACTTCAGACGGTTCATGACATGTTCACTGAACGTTCGATTCGTTTTACAGGCCTAGTAATTGAATTGAATATATTCACAGTTAAGGGTGTTTCACTGAACGTGGATTCGTTTACAGGCCTAGTAATTGAATTCAAATATTCATAGTTAAGGTTATTTTTGTCCAATTTTTTGAGTGTGCTGTAGAATTTTAAACTAAGCAATCGTTATTTTTCAGGTGATGTTTTACAAATCCAGATGGCACAGAGAACCTGAATTTTTATTTGTTCAAAGGCCCTAGTAATTGAATTCAAAATATTCATAGTTAAGGTTATTTTTTGTCTAATTTTTTGAGTGTGTGCTGTAGAATTTTAAACTAAGCAATCGTTATTTTCAGGTGATGTTTACAAATCCAGATGGCACAGAGAACCTAAATCCACGATCTCCATTTCGGATTAATATTCCCAGAAAATCTGAAGGGAAGTTCTCACGCTCTCTCTGGGAATGAGAAATCCACCACAGATTCAGTGGATGCTGCCACACAGGATATTTCTGAGAAGGAAAAAACTAATTGTTGAGGCATACAGGCCTCCTGATCCCGGTCCATATCCTCAAGATCAGCCAAAACAGAATTCTGTTAGATTCACCCCCACACAGGTGTGTGGCCTATATTGATCTATATTCTTTATTGTATATAAAATGTTGTATTCATCATGTCTTTGCTATAATCTTATTTTTCTGCAGGTCGGGGCAATAGTTCCTCGGGTTGGTACAACCAGGTTTGACCACCGGTTTGTGGGTCCACCTGGGTACCGGGAAGACTGATACTGCTGTTCAGATATTGAACTTTCTTTATCACAACTGTCCTTCTCAAAGGACATTAATAATCACACATTCAAATCAAGCTTTGAATGACCTCTTTGAAAAAAATAATGGAGGTAATAGTTTCACATAAATACTTTTTCCACATTTAAATTCAAGCTTATTTGTTATATCTACATGGGTTGACTTTGTTGACTGTGACAGAGAGATGTACCGGCTCGTTATCTTCTTCGACTCGGTCAAGGTGAGCAAGAACTTGCAACAGATCTTGACTTCAGTCGTCAAGGTCGGGTCAACGCAATGCTTGTGAGACGTCTGGAAATTATTAAGTGAAGTTGAAAAGGCTTGCAAGATCTTTACAGCTTCCGGAAGATGTCGGTTACACTTGTGAGACAGCTGGGTACTTTTTGGTTGCTCCATGTGTACTCCCATTGGGAACAGTTTTCTAGCCGATTTGTGATAAGAATCTAGATAAACCCGCATATGTTAAAGATCGGTTTTCCATTTACCGATTTTCATTTCCAACACCCCGCAACCGGTTTTTTACTGGGAAAATCGTTTGAGGATGACATGCGGGCTGCTAAAGGTTGTTTTTAGTCACCTTAAAACCATGTTTCAGGAGTTTGAAGAATGCCGAGCGTTTGAGCTGTTTAAAGTCAACGGTTGAGACCGAGCTAATCATCTTATGACAAAACAAGAAAAGATCGTTGCGATGACGTGCACTCATGCAGCTTTGAAGCGAAAGGACTTTTTACAATTGGGATTTAAATATGACAACCTTTTAAATGGAAGAAAGTGCACAAATATTGGAAATCGAGGCGTTTATTCCTATGTTACTTCAAAGACA